>NC_079393.1:27762967-27925467 GCF_029220125.1 Pseudoliparis swirei
GTAAACGGCTGCAAAATATCAAAGCTCCTGACTTTGTACGAAAATGATGATAAAGATAAATTAGTTTGAAAAATAAATAAATATATATATATACAATTATACACTACTGTTCAAAAGTTTGGGGTCACTTAGAAATGTCTTTATTTTTCAAAGAAAAGCACTGTTTTTTCAATAAAGATAACATTAATCAGAAATACACTCTATACATTGTTAATGTGGTAAATGACTATTCTAGGTGGAAGTGTCTGGTTTCTAATGAAATATCTCCATAGGTGAACAGAGGCCCATTTCCATCAACGATCACTCCAGTGTTCTAATGGTACATTGTGTTTGATAATCGCCTTAGAAGACTAATATCTGATTAGAAAACCCTTGTGCAATTATGTTAGCACAGCTGAAAACAGTTATGCTGGTGATATAAGCTATACAACTGGCCTTCCTTTGAGCTTGAAGATTGAAGAACAAAATTAATACTTCAAATATTAATCATTATTTCTAACCTTGTCAATGTCTTGACTATATGTTCTATGAAATGTTCAATTCATTTGATAAATAAAAGTGAGTTTTCATGGAAGACACAAAATTGTCTGGATGACCCCAAACTTTTGAACGGTAGTGTATATATATAGATATATATATCTATATATATATAGATATATATTGTCATGGCGAATGAAATTGATGCTCAAAAGCAACAACAAATCAAAATAGCAGCAGCAGAGAGTGAGTGGTTAAAGAATTCAATGGGCTGAGTGTGTGTGTGTGCGTGTGTGTGTGTGTGTGTGTGTGTGTGTTCACCTCGGTATGTTGTCGTCGACTGTGGCACACCCATACAGGAACACAATGACGCCCACTAGAGAAGCAGGAATCAGCATCTGTGTGTACAGACCCAGCCAGGCGAAGTACAGACCGATCTTCTCCCCGAAATACTTCCTGAACGACACAGAGACTCAAATAATGAGGTTGCTCAGTTATGCGGATGCATCATACTGACCTTGAACGCGTCATAATGAACTTAAACGGACCATACTGACCTTAAACGCACCATACTGACCTTAACGCACCATACTGACCTTAAACGCGCCATACTGACCTTAACGCACCATACTGACCTTAAACGCACCATAATGAATTTAAACGGACCACAATGAATTTAAACGCACCATAATAAACTTAAATGTACCACAATGAAGTTAAACGCATCCCAATGGACACAAAAAACATAATGAAAGCAAACGCATCATAATATGAGCAAATATATATCATTATGAAGATAAATGCATCCTAATGAACTTTAACGAATCCTAATGAATGTAAGGCATCAATATTAATTGAAACGCATCAAAATGACAGAAAACAACATACACATGGTTAAAAGCAAATCTGTCAGCCTTACTAATGGAAATCTCACACATCACCATTTTCCAGCCCTGATCTTTAGATACAAGGAAGATGGACCTTACCGCACGAGTCCAATGGGCTGGTACTTGTAGAAGACACTGTAGTTTGCCCACTCTTCATACAAGAGCTGAGGAAGACAATCAGAAGTATCTTGTTGCATTATTTGTTGTGTCATGCCTTTAGACGTTCTACTGGCATATTTGTCTTTGGCCAGTTTCCTTCCTGTTAGAGAAAAGTGAACCACCTCATCACCTGGAGCCCGAGACAGAAGACGAGAACATGAAGAGACAACTCTGTAAAGCCTTTCTTTACAGCTACAGGTGTGACATCCAGTCAGCCCCACCCACCTTGAGCCACAATGGGTTGTTCTTTTTACAAAAATTATTATAATATTATTAATTATATTTATAAATTATACAAATTGTCAATATTTGTGTTTTGTGAATATGGAATACATCCAGTAATCTTAGTCAAATAGAATATCTGCCCAAACTCTATGCTTTTCCTGCACGTCCTCTCCGCCTGGCTGCATGTCTCAGCTGCGCTGGGGCCGAATCGATTTGGCCCAAAAGAGGTGGGTCTAAGAAGCCGTTCAGCCTATTACTGATTAGAGATATAAATAAGTGACATACAATTTTTAGCCAACCAGCGTCCTAAAATAAATTCAGCTTTGGGCCAAAGTTGTCTGGCCCAAAAGCTGCGCATTGTCATCAGGCGCTTTGCTAACGATACGACAACGGCGAGCACTTCTCTTCCAAGAAGACCCGACCCACTACAATCTCTCCTCCAAGACCCGTTTGAGGGACATCACAAGTAGAAGCAGCACTTGAAGCTTCTGTGGAGACCGGTACACCAGGAAGGTTTGGCTAGCTGGATGCTGTCATGCTCATGCCGTATTTAGCTTCATAAATCTCGGGGACAGATCCAGCATGGACAGTTAGGGAGTAAGAGACATGAAGCACACAGAAAACATGAGGACACCAGGAACACATGAGAACTCCTCAAGCAGCCATATTGGGCCAAATGAACGTCACTACAGCTGGAGGACGACACAGGAGGAGGTGAAGAAACACAAGGGGGATAAAAACAGGCTAACAAGGTTCATAGGGGCATCTTAACAAGTTCTACTAGATGTTATATTTATATATATATATATATATATGTGTTGTGTGATTTATATTAGATGATATTTATATTTGTATTATTATATATTTATTATATTTGCATTGTATATTTATATGATATGGTATTTATATATAATATTATACTGAATATTATTATATAATATATATATATATTAATATATAAATAAAGTGAATTGTATGAACAAGATGTCCTTATTATGTCAGTGCATGTTAAATATTTAACTACAAAGTAGAAATCCGTGTTTGATACTTTTGATTGGATGTCACTACCAAAAAATAAATTCCACCAGCCGCCACCGCATTCAGTAGCTAGCATAGCATAGAAGGGCTAACACGATAGTCAGTAATAACGTTCTTACCTTTCGGTCGTTGGCGCTCTCCTCATTAATATCTCCCTGAAAAAGGACACAGGAACATGACATCTAGTTACCCTGCACACTGAGCGTATCACCTCACCTGTTACTGAGTACAAAAATGTTCTGATCACACTGGCTTCAAAACAAAAACAAGATTTAATAATACCACCGATAACACTGAACAATTAGCAGCAGGATTATTGGTACTCACATCATGGAGAGGATACGCTGCTGCATAGACGGCACTAGCCAGGAGACTGGTGATGCCTGCAGAGAGAAAACAAACTCAATCAAAGCGTCACCACATTGAAGATTACATTTAATCAAATATATTTTGTATTGTCCAAAAATCACAAAGTACTAATTATCCCGAGAGGGCTTCACAATCTATACACAAACAATATCCTCTGTCCCGTGACCTCACATCGGATCAGGAAAAACTCCCCCCAAAAAAACTTTTATCGGGGAGAAAAATAAAAATAAATACACCTCAGAGATATGCGGCAAACCAAGTTAGCTGGAAAGATAACCAGGTAACATCAAAGTTGGAGAGATCCAGGTAACATTAGCTGCAGAGATAGAGCTCAACATTAAGGCTTGTTGGACAAAGTAAACTCTGTGTTTAGACATGTGGAACTTTTCATTCACTTGTAAATCAAAATGGGTGTGATGAGTGGCCAATATTCATTACAAATATGAGATCGGTTGATTATCATTGAAATTCTTATGGGAAAACACCCGACATTGCAGTAGCAGACTAAAAAGAATAAGAATGAGAATAAACTATACAATATCCAGGTAACACAAAAGAAGAAAGTATTAACAATAACATATAGCAGAGAGAAACAGGTAATAGAATATACATCATGACAATATATATATATAAAACAATGTAATAAAATATACACTTTTTTGAGACTATATATATATATATATGTATATACATACAATATATATATACAATATATATATATATAAACAATGTAATAGATAGCCAGGTAACATTAGCTGGAGAGATAGCCAGGTAACATTAGCTGGAGAGATAGCCAGGTAACGTTAGCTGGAGAGATAGCCAAGTAATGTTAGCTGGAGAGATAGCCAGGTAACATTAGCTGTAGAGATAGCCAGGTAATGTTAGCTGGAGAGATAGCCAGGTAATGTTAGCTGGAGAGATAGCCAGGTAATGTTAGCTGGAGAGATAGCCAGGTAACATTAGCTGGGGAGATAGCCATGTAATGTTAGCTGGAGAGATAGCCAGGTAACGTTAGCTGGAGAGATAGCCAGGTAATGTTAGCTGGAGAGATAGCCAGGTAACGTTAGCTGGAGAGATAGCCAGGTAACATTAGCTGGGGAGATAGCCAGGTAACGTTAGCTGGAGAGATAGCCAGGTAACATTAGCTGGGGAGATAGCCAGGTAACGTTAGCTGGAGAGATAGCCAGGTAACGTTAGCTGGAGAGATAGCCAGGTAATGTTAGCTGGAGAGATAGCCAGGTAACGTTAGCTGGAGAGATAGCCAGGTAACGTTAGCTGGAGAGATAGCCAGGTAACATGAGCTGGAGAGATAGCCAGGTAACGTTAGCTGGAGAGATAGCCAGGTAACATGAGCTGGAGAGATAGCCAGGTAACGTTAGCTGGAGAGATAGCCAGGTAACGTTAGCTGGTTGGCCCCGTACTGGGAGGCTCCTAAGTGACCCGGTTGGTAAACACAGGGCAGGGCAAAGACGGGTGGTGTGTGATCGCTTGTAGAGAGCCAGTCTCGGTCAAAACGCCCGGCAGGTTTTTTTATTGTCCCATTCTAGTCCTGGGAGCCAGAGATCCAGACTCACCCATGCTGTACTTGGCCTTGCATTTTGTTCGTCTAAGTATTTCAAAAACCTGAAAGGATGAAAAACAGAAGAACTGAACTTTATTCACCATGCGCCGGAAGAAAATCGACCGACAAAAACTGTGGTTTATTGACACTATTATAAAACAATGATGAAGCTCTAATCGCACAAATAACCACAACCAAATCTCTGGAGATTTTGACCTCTGTATGTCTGCATGTCCGTTTCTTCCTTCTTATCTTCTGTGATGTTTAAACCACAATGTTTCCAACAAAACTACATTCCCATACAACTAAACTGTATCCTCTATAACGTTTCAAGGAAGAAACATTTCCTTCTGGATTATGGTCGCTGTTATTGCCGTGTGGTTAACACAGTAAATAACTGCTTTATTTAAGTTACAGACGTAAATTAAAGTCAACATAGAGTGCTACAGAGATGACATTTATGGAGGCAAACCACAGAATTGTAAACCAATCAGTAGAACAAAATGGCAAACGCTTTTTTTTTTTTTAAATCGACTTTGAGACGAGGAAACCAGAAGTACAAAAATGCCGACTCATTTCCGTGTTTTAGGTCTTGACTTCTTCTCACAGGACAAGAACATCCATCCCCTGGGTGAATGTCCTGTGTTGGCTTACCTATCCACCCCCGGCCTCCTCACTACACAGATGTCTTATTTGCAATATTTAAAATACAAACACAATCTGGTAGAAATGATCCCTCGAAACGTAATTGACGATGCAGTTTCCTTGGCTGGGACCAGTGTTAGAAAACAACATCATGTTGTGGTTGTTAGCATTGCTTTAGCCTTTCTAACAAACAACTGAAAGGTTTCATTTGGTATATTCACAACGATATAACGATAAAATCTGTGTTAGCTAAGAAGTTTTTTAGAGAAGGATATTTTGATCAACTTACTATTGAACTCCTGGTTTTGCTGTCGAAGAAGTAATCTTTATCTGAGAGGTCAAACCTGTTTGTTAAACACACACAAAAGCACAGACACATGATACTGTCTGTTAAAGTTTGGACATCTTTCTGTGTGTGTACCACAATAACGGTGCAGTGACACTTTTGAACCACCAGGATCCAACTTCTTTCCTTCAAAGTGCAAGAGATGCACTCACAGGTGCTGTTTCTCTCTGGAGAACGTGTGCGACAGGTGTTTGATGTTCTTGGGTTGATGTTCCTCAACTTGAGGGTGGAGAGGTTCCAGAACTTTACTGACCAGGGAGCTGATCTTCTCCACCACACCGCGCAACTGCTTGACTTCATACACCTAGAAATGACCCACAGAACACAGAGACACACACACACACACACACACAAACACAATCACACACTTTTCAATCAAGGCTACCTTCTGTCTGATGTACTTGAATCAGGTTCACCTGGTCCCGCCCCTAGAGGTGCTGCTATAGGCTGATAGGCTGCTGGGGGACGTTTAGGATACACTGGGCACCTCTCTCCTCTTCTGTCTCACAACCTTGAATAGGATTAGCGGTTCGGATAATGGAATGGAATACTCATTTTCACTGAACACAGCCTGAACGCGTCATAATGTAACTGAACAGAATCTCCTTACGCTGTTTGAGGCGCTTCCACCGTTTCTAGTTATCCCCCCTTCAATTTCTACACACATCAGATGTTCACAATGTAGCATCAATGGGGATCGACAAATAGATCTGATCAGGTAACTTTCCTGAATATTGGCTGATAACGACCATCAGTTAAACTGCTTGCCAAACTGCGAGTGGGGGTCTTTACGGATCAGTGATAGGCAACGGTTTGTTGCACCACCATTCACATTGCACTTTAAGCAAAGGAAGATATACAAGATGAAACATGTTCAATCGTTATATGACTGTATGCTCACAGATGTGGAGGTGAGGCAACTCGATATGGTAAATGGACCTGTACTTGTTTATCTCTTTTCTCGTCTTCTGACCACTCAAGGCGCTGTCACACTACACAACATCATTCACCCATCACACATTCATACACACAGGAGCTAAGGTTCACACATATTCATACACCATAGGCACAGCTACGGGAGCACATTTGGGATTGAAAGTCTTGCCCAAGGACACATTCCCATGGGCTAGTGGAGCCGGGGATCGAACCGCCAATCCTCTGGTTGAAGGACAGCCCTGCTCTACGACCCCGGTAAAAAGAGACGGTCAGAAACCAGAGGAAAACCAGCATCAATAGGTGCATCAGCTGTCCACCATCATAAAACAAGCTTCAGCTTATTGGTGTTCCTCAACACTGTGAGTGTCACTGAAGTAAAGTTCTTCAACATTTTTTATCTTGCAACCCAAATTCCAGTTTCTGATTACATATGTAACCATCAAAATATCAATAGACCCTTAGACGACTACCAATAGAGACAACACGCTAGTTAATAACCACAATCTATAGACCTCCAAGTAACCCTCTGTGTCACACACCTGTGTCAGAGACTTCAGTTTGCTCAAAAAAGACAACAAAGGGAAACAAAACCTTGATATATTCAGTACGCTTGGGTGGGCGGCATATCGGTTACATCACATTCACCAGTGTCACATTTGGCGTGAGCCTTTTGCGTGACCTTTGTTAGCTTTCGGTGGGTTCAAAGGCGTAGATTCTTAAAAGCGTAACGTGATTCCCAGTTTGGCTGCGGCCAAGAGGTGATAAAAACATTGAAGTGTCAACTAAAAAGAGCAAGACTTTGATAACCTGAAACGTCAGATAGTTTCTTACACATAACCATCTGGGAAGCCGTCATTGGAAACTGTTTGATACTTAATTAGTTTATTGGATCAACCGTCTAGGAATCAAACTCCAAAAAGCCAGTCAGGAGGAAAGCTAAAACATGTCGATAAAGGCACACATTCAGCACATTATCAAGAGGCTGCAAGCTAAATTCATTTGTATCAAATATTTGGAATGAGTTATGATTTAGGAAATGATGCTATACAGTGTGAAATTACATATAGAAGAAAAGTAAATATAGTTTGTAGCTGTTCCAGAAATGCAATAGAGACTAATTCACAGGGTTCTTACACATTTTGACCAAAGGATTTCCAGGACTTTTCCAGGACTTTAAACCAAATGTCCATGACCAAACTGAAATCTCGGTATAAACATGAAACATTTAGAAAATGTTGCGTATTGAGAGCGTACGCCAGCTTATATTTTGAGCGTCTTTCTTTAAAAGACATATTACTTATTTCAAACTCGGCGTAAATGAACATGTAATTATAACAACATTTTCAGGACTTTTCCAAAACTTTTATGATTTACGTTTTTCCATGACTTTTCCAGGCCTGGAAATGACCGTACGAACACTGAATTTAACTCTGGCTTCTTACTAATTGGGCCTCCATCTAATACGATCTTATAAAACATTGGGCGTCATGAGGAACTTGTCGAGAAGCCTTTAAAGAGCCCACACACGAGAGGCTGTCCTTTTGTATTTCAAAAATCATATCGATTCATAGACTTTTAGTGAAAAGAAAAAGTGTCTTTGTCCCTCTTACCTTCTTGGTGGGCATCTTCAGCTTCATTAACTCGGCCTCTCGACAGAGAACGTTCCACGGAGCGTGAATCTTCACAAAGGCCATCCCCGAAATCTTGGTCTAAGAGACACACGGCAAACAAAACTCACGTATTGGTTTGATTGACGTCAT
Organism: Pseudoliparis swirei; assembly: GCF_029220125.1. Taxonomy (NCBI): domain Eukaryota; kingdom Metazoa; phylum Chordata; class Actinopteri; order Perciformes; family Liparidae; genus Pseudoliparis; species Pseudoliparis swirei. The sequence goes on from NC_079393.1 coordinate 27,771,371, forward strand.
CAGGAATACAAAATAGAAACGTTTCTAAATAAATCTGAAATTGACATTCGAAGGGGGGGACAAGCGAAACGACCCATTGAGCAACGTGGACCGTAACTGGAGAAAGTTCGACAGTCGGTCTTTCTGTGGGACCATAGGAAGCCTTTTCATGTCCGGGACGCGGTATATTGTATTCTACCACATGCTGGAAATTCCTCAACCATATTGCAATTATGTGACAGGGCAAGAATATTTTTCAAGAATAAAAACTGTTAAAAAGTGCAATGCAAAGCAATCATGGTATTGATGGTATTGATGGTTTTGATGAAGCCCGATGAGCTGCCTGAACAGAATAACTGACCAGTCTGAGGTGTGTCGAGGTGTGTGTGGTTCTTTAGCAGCCGTCTGGGGTCATCTGCATACGTGGTGAGTCGGGCTGAACACAGCAGACGGCCGCTGATGAAGGCGTTGCGCTCCGACTCGGTTCTCCACATGTGTGTGATGACAAGGTGAGGTTGTGTTTGCTTTGGCCGACTTGTTTCCGGAAGAAATGAATCCAGGCCTTCTATGAACCGGCCACCTCAGGTCAGCCACTTCAAGTCCCCGCTTGTGGAGAGACTTATTTTCTATTTATATGCTGGCATCAGGACATCTTATACAGAGGCAGAATATCCCTTTACACTTTTACACGCCTGATACACGGATATATCTAAGCTGCAACCCGGCAAATACTTTTGCAGAAATGGTCCGAACAGTCGAAGACATTTAGAAGTGGATTCTTGTAGTTCAATATAAACAAAGCCAAAGCCACAATCAAAGCATTACTAAAAGAAAGTCCACAAGTGGTGAAGTACCAGCAGTTCCTCTGATAGACATCAACTTCCTCTCTACATATGTGTATCACTCTACCTCATATTCATGTCATATTCATTGATTGTGTTGTTCCTGTGTTTTAGTTTGTGTATAATGATTCCTTCTGGTCACATGACATCTATTCCTCTGTCCATCCTGGAGAGGGATCCTCCTCTGTTCTCTCCTGAAGGTTTCTTTCCTTTTTTTCCCCTGAAGGGTTGTTTGGGAGTTGTTCCTGATCCGATGTGAGGTCAAATGTCAGGGATGTCTATGTGTACAGATTGTAAAGCGCTCTGAGACAAATTTGTAATTTGTGAAAATGGGCTATACAAATAAAAATAAACTGAAACTGAAAACCTCCAAAGCCAGATCCCCCACAAATCTAGATTTCTAATAAAAACACAGTTATTACTGACACACACACCAATAACTATACTGCTAAGTGTTTACCTTGATAGACAGAGATAAGCCAAGAGGATGAAAGAGTACAGGAGAGGTTTGGTATTCGATGTCCCTTTATTGAACCTTTGCAGGGAGACACCAGATCACTGTCGCATCCTGAAGGCCTGCATAGTGTCCATCACCTGTTCCTCTCTCCCGACAAGCTTCCTAAAAACTTCCAAACACAGGAAGTCTGGTGGGAACCCACATTTGTCTGAACTGGCTCAAGGTTCAAGCCTCGGTGCTGTGCTTCACATGTCTTCAGGCTTTAAAACAGCCTCTTGGTTTTCTTTAGCCAGTACCGTAGTCCTTTAAAAAAATCTTGTAAAAATATCTTGTCATGCAATTTTTCATTTACTTCACAAACGTATTTAAACCATATTTAAAGCCGCCAGTTGCAATTATCTGCAATCAGCTTACTGATGTCCATCAGGTCATATCATTCAAACTGCAGGACATTTATTCATATCAATATGCATGTGAGTACAGTGACTGTGGTCTGTGTGTGTTGTTGTGTTACCCTTTCAGAAGAGACTCTGAGTTTAGGAAGATGCAGTTTGTAACATACAAGATGCACAGCTGTGATCTGAGCATGTCGGACCTGTGATGCATAACCTCATGTCCAGAAGACCTCAGTCCACCAACTCTTTCTTCAGTATTTCCTACTTCCTCTTTAAATTCCCTTTGTGCTCGTCCCACGTAGCCAGACCGGCCTCCCCAGAGGCGGTGTCGCCTAGAAAGTTCACATTATCATTCTGGTATCGGGGGAGAAAGAAGGAAAAACAACTCTCGGGGTTGTTTATGTTTTCTTTGAAACGAATCACGACGTCTCGTGCGACGCTACGCACGGGATGCGCTGACGGCAGCCGGTAACGGTGGAGCTCATTTCAACTACTCCATGTACGATGTTAGGTTGCAATAGTTTATTTTGATTCTGTAGTCTTGAGCTTTAAATTAATACATATAGAAAGATATTATAATAGGAAATATTAGGGAGAATATTATTATTATAAATGTATTATGAAGCATAGGGGGACTGTTTACTCTATGTCAATGGAAAGAAGTAATGTATGTTTCATGAGAGTGAATGTTAGTTTAGTATTTCAGAATTGTCGAACCCGGTTGAAGCCCGTGAAGTGACTTTAATGCGGACAATAACAGAAGGGACTTATATTGTGAAAATACTTGACCGTAAGTGACGTTTTGACCCGGGGGTCGTGACCTTTGACCTCTCCATTCTGACAGCGGACTTCTATCCAACAGGAAGGTGTTAGAGGCTGAACTACCTCTGAGAGGAGCTGATTGGCTGATTGGAGACTAAGACTCTCTTTCCTCTTGACCCGGTCAGACAGCAACACCTGCTCGGTCAGCTGGTACCTGTGGAGCCGGATCACCACAGAACCCACGACCCTGAGCCTGGATTGTTTGTTTGAACTTCTTGCCGTTAAATATTGTTAAACCTTATTCACGCCATCCGGAGCCTGATGTCCATCATCTGAGAAGGGCCCAGTTTCAGAACTCTTATAACGACATAATAACACATCACAGTTTATTCATTGATTTGTGTTTTTGTATTTAGGATCTGAATCTGCACAACTACTAATTGTTTAACTTTATATCATATTCCATCTCTGCATCTCTAACTGAGCTGGTGGTCTTCATTTGGTTTGCACGACCAACCAGTGGAGACCACAGCTGTTTACTCCCCTCGGGACCAACAGCTGCTTCCAACCCCTGGAGGCCAGTTCAGCTTCCTAAAATCCTTCGTGTTCACTCCTACTTTGGTACATTGGCGTGTGCTAACTGTGATTCCTTTGCAAATGACATTTTATGAGGAAACAAGTCCGTAAGGAAGGTCGCAGACACGAGTGGGTGTGGCTCTTCGAGTGTTCCTGGGAAGAACGAATGAATAAAGAAGTAAACTCACGTCCTCGTCTTTCTCCAGCTCCAGGCCCATGTCTCTCAGCTTCCCCTCGAACTCCTCCCTCCTGAGAATCTTGTGATCCTCTTGGCCATTGAGGGTCTCTGTCGGACAGCCCAGCTCCACGTCGGCCGCCGGGGCCGCCGGGTCCTTCGGCATTTGCGCTCTCTGATGCCGGGTGTGTTGGGCGAGACTCTGGGTGCCGCGGCGTAGGCTGCGGGCGACGGCGTTTTCGGTGAGCAGGTGCGACGCCTGTCGGCCGGAGCGGCCCGCGGACGGCTTCTTCACGGGGTAGGCCAGGATGTAGTCCACGCGCCGCTGGCCGTCCAGGAAGAAGAGGCCGTGTTGGCACTGGGTGTTCTCCTGGGGGGTCAGAGCCTTCAGCAGCTGGGGACAGACGGGGAAGCAAGACGTGTTTGTTTATGATCCAAACAACATCAAGACGTGTTCTAACAAAGAACATCTTTCCACTTGGCTTAGCAGGAAATATGTGGGAGGAAACCGGAGAACCCGGGGGAACCCACGCTGCAACCGGGAGAACGTGTAGACTCCACACAGAAGTGCGGCTCGGGATGGAACCCTGGCCCTCACAAATAATGTGTATTATAAAAATGTTTTACAATTAGGTGATTATGAAAAAAACATCTAATTTCATTTAGAATTTTTTTAATAATTTATTTTGTTTTTATAGAGTTGACAGCAGGGAGATGAGGAATCCTCCAGTTATAGTGGCTGAACAGACGAAATGTTCTCCAGCAAAATCTATAAAGATGCCGTCGAAAAATAGCCCACATTCAAAATATTTGAGTTCACATTAGGTTTGAATGTCTTTGGTTTAAAACACTCCATGGGCCATGTGCACCTTCCTTTATGTGATCCATGAAATACATTTTAAAACCTGATGAAGCCAGCAGCTTCGTGTCGCGACGTTACCGGTACTTGGAGGGTCCATAAAGGACAAAGAAAGACTTTAAATACCACAATATTGTCTCACATTTTATATAGAAAATATAACTGTATTAATTTGAACAAATACAATCAGTATAGTATATATAGTATATAGTATTTTTTTTATTATTAAAATGAAAATCACCAACAAAGAAAATGTCCTCGTCTTCAAACTCTCATAAAATCTTCTCATAAATCAAATGTTTGAGTGTCGTGACCTTGACGATGACGGTAAAATGAGTCCTCTCAAACCGGCAATCAAAGAAAGTCCTTTTGCTCATCTGCTCAGTAGCTACCTGAATTATCTTTTGGGCTATATGAGGATTTGTGAATGATGAATATTTTAGTTTGTTTGTTTTGATAAAGTGAAAGCTGCTGTGTTCTTTCCAACTTCAGCTGGGCACCAAATGCAGCCAGACATCTGAAGCCGTCTTTCCCAGGATGTCTTCTGACCTCTTGTTATCATCCACAAGTTCAAGACACAACCGCTTTTATCACCTGTGACTTTTTAATTTGATGAGGGGGAACTTGTTAGCTCACGGTTGTCTATTGACACATCCAGCATGCAGAGAGCAACACTAGCGTTCATCTAGAGCCGTGTTTCTGGCCACTGGATGGACGTACCGCCCGGTGTCCTTCACAGGGCGTCAAGAGACGATCGCCCGGCAGACCAGACCGACATTCTTTATGCCGCCACTTTTACTCGTGCGGCACATAATAGTTTTAATGTCGGCACACAAACAGTCGGCGGTGTGGAAGTTCTTCAGCAACTGGATGGATCAGAAAAAAACACTTACAGTACATACCGAACTTAAATGACGTAAACACAGAACTTTTTTTTTACTTAAACCACAACCTTTTCCTAAATCCAGTTGTTCCCTGAACTTAAGTGACGCCAAGGGGTCGTGACCAAGTGTAGGAAACTAGAACGGGTCAGAATATAAGTCAGTAACCCCTGAGAAAAAGCTTCTAAATGCTCCACTGTGTTTGTTTCTTTGCAGAACAAACTAATCCATCAGCGTGTGCTTATATTCATAAAGTTTATCTCCATAAATAAAACTTACAAAGAAATGCTGTTCTTTTCCTTTTCTTTTCCTTTTTCCATAGTCTAGAGCCATGTTATCATATCCGTATTGCAATGGATTATGGGATATTTTCAAGTGAAGAACCCTGGAAATCCTTATTCAACCTGGACCTAATGAATTGTGGGTTTAGACTTCCTAAGAACATGCTCGGGGGGGGGGGGGGGGAGTACCAGTCTCTATCAGTCATTAGCGCTTCCTTTCAAACTATGCGAACAACCCTTGGACTACTTTTCACTCAACCAGGCCACCCCCCCTAACTATAGCTACCTTGCCAAACCCCGCCTTATAGGGCGAGGGGGGGGGCTTGCCGTTTTTCATAAACGCTCCATACGCATCACCGACCTGAACCTCTCCCTTCCCCCCTCGTCTACTTTTGAGTACCTCGCCTTTTCACTGCCCAACTCCATAACTGCTCTTCTCCTCTACCGCCCCCCCAAGCCACACCCCTCTTTTCTATCAGAACTCTCTGAAGTCCTCACCGTCGCTTCCTCTCTCTCCACCCGCCTCCTTCTCACTGGTGACTTCAACATTCACGTGGATCAACCCGATTCTACCCTCACATCTGACTTCCTCTCTGTCCTCGACTGTTTCCATCTTACCCAACACATCACCTTCCCCACCCACATAAAAGGCCACACACTTGACCTAGTCTGCACTGCCTCCCTCCCCATAACCAACCCTCACCCTCTCTCCTTTCCACTCTCTGACCACCATTGTATCCTCTTCTCCGCCCCCCTGCCTCCACTCCATCACCCCATTAAACGCTCCATCTCTTTCCGCAACATCAAATCAGTCAACCCACTTACTCTCTCCCAGTCCATTTCCTTTGCCATCCCCCCTGATTCCTCTCTTGACGACTATGCCATCTTGCTCAACTCCATTCTCTCCGACTCCCTTGACAAACTAGCCCCCCTGAAAACCATCACAGTCTCTTTCACCACCCCCTCCCCCTGGTACACTCCTAAACTCCGCATCATGAAACAGACTGGCCGCCAACTCGAACGTCTCTACAAGAAGACACATCTCACCGTCACGCAGATGCCTATAAACACCACATCTCCTCCTACCGAAACGCTCTTCAAGCTGCCAAGTCTGCCCACTTCTCCACCCTCATCAACAGCACCAACCGAAACCCCCGGACCCTCTTCTCTACTGTCAAAAAGCTGCTCAAACCCCCCGACAACAACTCACTTTCCTCCCCTGATCTTTGCAACTCCTTTCTTCACGCCTTCAATAACAAAGTCTCCCAAATCAATATCTCACTGTCTGCCTCTATCGCCAATTCCTCCGCCCCTCCACCCCCCAATATCACTTTCCCACCCACTGACTGTCTGCCCCCCCTTCCTCTCTGTTTTCTCCCCTGCCGACTCCGCCCTCATCACTGATATCATCACTGCCTCTAAGACAACCACCTGCTCCCTCGACCCCCTCCCCACCACCCTGACCAAGGCCTGCCTCCCTGCCCTTATCCCCCATCTCACTGCTCTCTTCAATCAGTCACTGTCCCAAGGTCTTGTTCCCTCTGTCTACAAACTTGCTGCTGTCACCCCTATTCTCAAAAAGCCTTCCCTTGACCCTGCCAACCTCTCTAACTACCGCCCTATCTCCAATCTCCCATTCCTTTCCAAAACCCTTGAACGAATTGTCGCCACCCAACTCCACTTCCACCTTCAGTCCAACAACCTTTACGAACCCCTTCAGTCTGGTTTCCGCCCATCACACAGCACTGAAACTGCCCTGGTCAAAGTCATCAATGACCTACTCATCTCCTCTGACTCAGGTGCCCTCAACATCCTGATACTTCTAGACCTCAGCGCAGCCTTTGACACAGTGAGTCATCCCATCCTCCTTCTAAGGCTGCGCCAACTGGGTGTTGAGCCGACTGCACTGGACTGGTTCACCTCCTACCTCACCGACAGAAAACAGTTCATCTCCCTCAATGGTCATACCTCCACCCTTTCCTCTGTCACGCAGGGGGTCCCCCAAGGTTCAGTCCTTGGCCCCCTGCTTTTCATCTGCTACATACTCCCCTTGGCCAAATTATTCGCAACTTCAACCTGGACTTTCACTGTTATGCCGATGATACACAGATTTACATAAACACAAAATCCACAAAGAACCCACCCTCTCCCACATTGAAACCTGTATATCCAATAAAAACCTGGCTGACCCATAACTTCCTCAAACTTAACTGTGACAAAACTGAACTTCTCCTCATTGGCACTAAATCAACTCTCAACAAGACGGACCCATCACTCTTACCATTGACGACACAACCATCACCCCTCCCCTGGCTCCCAACCTTCGCTTCATCCTGGACCCCACCCTCTCATTCGACCCTCCTGTTAGCTCCCTTATTAAGACCTCCTACTTCCCTCTCCATAACATTGCCAAAATCAGACACTGCCTCACTCCCACTGCCGCTGAATGCCTCATTCACGCCTTTGTCTCCTCCCGCCTGGACTACTGCAACTCCCTCCTCACGGGCATCACTTCCCGCTCCCTCCATCGACTACAGATGGTACAGAACTCTGCCGCCCGCCTGCTCACTACCACCCGGTTCCGTGATCATATCACTCCTGTCCTCCAATCTCTCCACTGGCTCCCCATCAAAGACCGCATCAACTTTAAAGTGCTCCTCCTCACCTACAAAGCACTTCACTGCCTGGCCCCCCCTTACCTGACTGACCTCCTTCTTCTCCATCGCCCTACCCTAACCCTCCGATCCTCATCCACTCCCCCCCTCATTGTTCCTCCGTCCAAACTCAAACACTTTGGTGATCGAGCCTTCTCTCGAGTTGCACCTCGTCTCTGGAACTCCCTCCCCCAGCCTGTCAGAGACTCACCTTCACTTACCACCTTCAAATCCCGCCTTAAAACCTACCTCTTCTCCCGAGCGTATGACCTCCCCTACCCTTAACCACCTCCTCTCCCCAACCCCCCCCCTCCGCTTTGCTTCTATTTCTCCCTGACTACTGTGTTTTGTTGTTCTGTTCTATTTTGTCTCTATATGTTGCCCATTCTTGTCTGTTCTTTTGCTTTGCATTTTCTGTCAGCGTCTTTGGGTCATTGAAAAGCGCTTTACAAATATAATGAATTATTATTATTATTATTATAAATACTGTGTGAATGTTGAGCTGTGTAATTAGAGTATTTCTCTCTCTATGAAGTCTAATTATAACGGTCTGGCTGCAGATCTCAAGGGAGGTGTCTGTGGATCAAACTACACGGAGATCATTCAGCGACATCTAAAGGGGAACCCCACCCAGTTTACACTTGAAGATCAGTTCACTGGTGGCGGCTGGGGTTCTAGCTGGTTCCCATGCTGGATCCACTTCAGTCGGCAAAATGCATAAACAATCACATGGAAGCTCCTCTTTTTAGAGGGTGCAAATGCGCATAACTTTAGCACCTTTCAAGGGTAAAAACAGGGAATGAAAACTCCAGAAAACCTGCTTTGACTTCTCAGAACATGACGCTTCCATTCATTTAACAGTCACACTAAATATAGAACAGTTCTCACTTCTCTCTCCCCTTATGATGGCCCTTTTATTTTCCGCAAACTCTGTGGCTGCGATGTGTGAATGTGTGGGAGTGTTCGTTAGAGGAGGGCAGCTGGCACCTTGCATGGGTCAGCGTCTGAAAGACGTGTCGTCCTTTGAATGGTTAGAGGAGACGAGTACAGCCCAATGTATACTTGGACTGTGTGCAGCATTTTGTGGCATCTAGTAAAATATTGCAGATTTTAACCAACTAAACCCTTTCTTTAAATTATTTCTTTTTTTTGGTTCATAGTGTTTGGTGTTGTTGACTTTCTGAAAGTAAAAATACATTAAAATACATTTCTCACGAGTTCTAAGTGTAATATTGCAATACATGTTCCGTAATAGCACCGGAAGAGTGTAACACAAGGGTTAACGTAACTAATTACAGTTGATACCTGCATATTAATGGTATAAGTAAAAGATTTATTAGTCCACTAACTTGGTCAACACTGTTGCTAACACACAATATATTCATATATACATATATATATATATATATACATTTATATATATATATAAATATATAAATATTAATATATTTTATTTATTTATTATAATATATATATATATATATATCAAACTGTTATAACGAACTCAAGGTCCAGATAGTACAAAACATTAAAATATAATAAAATACATACAAAACCACAAGTGAAAAACAAACAAAGAACTACACATGCTTTATGAAGAGACAGCTGTCCCAGTGTCTCCACAGCTGGATTGGTAGCGTGTAGTACCGAATTTTATATTTGATAAAAACATGCTGATCTGACTTTCAGAGGCAGATACATTTATATATAAGATTTATTAAAACCACTTTGTATGTGTTGACTCCTGCAGCCACAAACATCTCAATGGACTCGTCCACCTCGGTCTCTTCAACAGTATTCTCATGGCATCATTGTCGGCCACTTCAAGTCTGCGTAGGCTTGCTTATTTATATATATATATTAGGGCTGTGAAACGATTAAAATTCTTAATCAGGTTAATCACAGGTTTCTGTGGATTAATCATGATTAATCACATATTACCGATATTCTCGATATATTTTTGTGAGAACATAAAGATTTATGACAAAAGACGGATATATACATTTATACACAGGGGTGCACAGAACTTGCTCACCAGTGTGCGCATGTGACTGAGCTCTACTTGCATGTGAGAAGAGTTGTTGACGCGTTATTTTTCACAGCACTAATATATATATATATATTATATATATAATGTATGTATACATAGAATATATATATATTATATGTATATATATAAATTATATATATATAATATATGTATATATAATAGATATATATTCCATATATATATATACAGGACTGTCTCAGAAAATTAGAATATTGTGATAAAGTTCTTTATTTTCTGTAATGCAATTAAAAAAACAAAAATGTCATGCATTCTGGATTCATTACAAATCAACTGAAATATTGCAAGCCTTTTATTTTCAAATGGCTTCAAAACCTTGCTCATTTTCGACAGTTAATTAACAATTAATGATTGTTTAAGTACCCTTATTTTTAGTTACTTGAAATTCAATGCTTTTCTGAATGCTACCTATTTAGCAGATAGGATATTTGAGTTTGCTTAGCTGTAAACCATAATCAGAATAAATCAGAATAAAAGCTTCATATTTCAGTTGGATTGGTATGATCCAGACCATCACTGTTCTCCCTCAATTTTGCAATGTATGCTTTGTGCATTACAGGAGAAATAATTGACTTCATCAAATTTCTTCAATTTTGCTTGAGATAGCTCCTTTTAGAATATCCATTACAGGTACATTCCTTTCTGCTAAGGAGCTAAGTCATGTTGAAATGTCAACCTTCCAGCACTTTTATGTTACTTCTCACAATTTACGGTAGTGTCCACAAACCTCAATGGTTCTATGTCCACCCTATTCAATCTAGTCAATCCTGTTCTTGCCCTACATATGTTCTTAAATGTGGATCCAGAATGCATTTGTCATTGCACTCCTGTTCAGAAGAGCATTCCCAATCACCTACAGGACGTATGCATGGCGTTTGTCCATAAAGATCATACCTTTTATTTATCAAATGAGCTTTTACTTTCCACTATATGCACCAGAAGGCCAATCCCATGTCCATTTGACAAGGTTAGAACTCCAGATTTGTACCTGTTCTGAAGTCACAGTTAATTTTGTTTCTCAAACTTGGAACATTTTTCAAACAATTTTCCAATTCTTGCTGCAATTACAGCTTTTCGCCATTTCATTTTGCCGTCTAATATGTGTGCTGTAATCCACTCTGAAAGGCCAGCTTCCTGATAGCCTCTTCATCAGCAGTTGCACTGGCTGATGGGCACCATTTCAAACCATAGCCTGGCGATTCCAAACAGAGACTCTGGCGTTGAGAGTTGTGCACTGGTGCCCTCCATAGATCTTCATGCTCAGAAGCCGTTGCTTTCTCCCTAGAATAGTCATTACCTTAGACAATGTTAGGTTTTCTTTGAATCTCATGTGTCTTTTAAGAAATATAGCTCAGTATTACATTGAAATTCATGTTTATGGATTTGGGTCTTATAACCCATGTGATGCTGATAATCCTCATTCAAAGAACCGGCTTCTTACCTAGCAAACGGTCCTTTCCAGCATTAACAGCACAGGATTTTATCATCATTGTCTCGCTTAAACCATGTCTGAACAGGAGGAATTTCTAATGGCACTCTTCCCAGATTTCAAACGTGTTTCCACCTGTGTCATCTTGCGCTCTTACAATGTTCTTTCTGTGTGATCCAGAACTGTACTCTAATGGATTCCCTCAGTACCAGAATACCTTTTCCAATCTTTCTTCCCATTGTGTGCTTAAGCTCCAACAGATCCTTCTTCATTCTCAGTCCTCGGGCTTTCTGTGTGCCTCTGTGGCCAGACTCCGAGTCGACACTCTTCACTAGTTCAGTTAAAACCCTCGCGCGTACCATTTAAGAAGCTGAGTGAGACTCTTTGGACTCTTCTCTCCTCAGAGCCTTTCACTCTGTCTTCTTCCACTTGGCACTCCTCCACTTCCTCTTTCGGCTCTCTAGAGCCCTCGCTGTCCTCGAGGCCAGTAGCACTCGCTGAGCCGCCTCAGTCTCTCTCCATCTACTGCAGAATACCTCTCATCTTCCCTGACCAGAACAGTCATCAACGTGCCGATCCTTCTCCCCAGCACTGTCTTCATCCTTCTGGCCATTTGAGATCGTCTTTCCCGAACCAATGTGATGCTCAGTCAATCAATCTACCTCAAATGAACCAGTTTATAATCTTACTCCTCATTTCCGCAATCACATATTTCAACTGTGCTAGAACATAATGCTACAAAGGGTCTCTTCAAACTCATCCTCTATCCCATTCTATTAGATCTATCCAAACACAATCTCCTTGCCTGGAGTGATCATTGTGCTCAGAAGTGCCCGGGCCGGTGACTCTACCCTTGGGAGAGTCACTCTTGCCTCCTGCCAATTGTCCACGGCTAGAATGACCGTGCAATGTTCCCCAACAGAAGAGTCCACGCTGTGCTCCTCCTCCTCCTCTTCCTCCCCTGTCTGTGTCTGCTGTCACAGACAGACGTTATGCGATAGCATCTGGCGTGAACAGGCCCCTCCCCTCTCCTCTCCTCCTAGGATTTCTTTGCTACTTTCCACTTTTCGGGGCTCTGCTCTCCTTTAAAGCTCCTCCGGGTGTTTCTGTCTCCGTGTGCAGCGGCGGGAGGAGGAGGAGGAGGAGGAGGAGGAGGAGGCCGATACTTGAGACGAGTCAGAGAGCCAAGAGCTAAACTTAGACCACGGGCAAAGACTCAACACAAGGTGCACTCCCTCACTCCTCACTCCCTCACTCCTCACTCCCTCACCCCTCACTCCCTCACTCCTCACTCCCTCACTCCTCACTCCCTCACTCCTCACTCCCTCACTCCTCACTCCCTCACTCCTCACTCTCTCACTGCCTCACTCCCTCACTCCTCACTCCCTCACTCCTCACTCCCTCACCCCTCACTCCCTCACTCCTCACTCCCTCACTCCCTCACTCCCTCACTCCCTCACTCCTCACTCCCTCACTCCTCACTCCTCACTCCCTCACTCCTCACTCCTGTCCTCACTCCCTCACTCCTTCACTCCCTCACTGCCTCACTGCCTCACTCCCTCACTGCCTCACTCCCTCACTGCCTCACTCCCTCACTCCCTCACTGCCTTACTGCCTCACTCCCTCACTCCCTCACTGCCTCACTCCCTCACTGCCTCACTCCCTCACTCCCTCACTCTGTTGAACTGACTGCAGTAACCAGCTCATTACAGCTGTATCCATTAGCCATCAAACATGCTTTTCTAACAACATGTATATTAATTAGGGCTGTCAATCGATTTAAAAAAATTAACTAATTAATCACACATTTTGAAATTCATTAATCGCGATAATCGCAATTAAAAGTTACAAGTTAAAAGTTCATTCTTTTTAAAGACCAAACTTCACACAGAGCTGTGTTTTCAAAGAGGCTCCTACCTATAAAGTGCCAGCGAGGTATTTAATATCGTGGATGATAAATTGTTTCTTCAGTGAAACATCAGATTAGTAAAAAAGAAGAAGTATATTGAGACCCCATTGGTCCTGTCATCTTTAACACTGAACACAGCAGAATCAGTGGCCTTGGTAACTGACTGACATTCAAATATGTCACGTTAACCCTCTGGAGGCGGGGGGCATTTTATACATTTTACACACACACAAAAATTCACCTTTTAAAGGCGTTTGCATATGACACATACCCACGTGTTCTACATCAAACATTCCAGAACAATCTCAGCTCTATTCAATGAGGCTCAGTTGTCCTGGTGCCGTGTTCTCTGCTCTCTGACTGACAGGCTGCTATAGAGCCTTACCTGTGAGGTGGGAGGTCCTTTGTGATTTACTGAGTGTTCATTGGTTGTTTTTTCCCCAAAATTTTGACAGACAAATGGATTGACCAATCACGGTGAAGGTTTCGTGTGACGAGTTCTTTCCGCGCCGCGTCCCCCGACACGTCGCCCCTCCGTTCCTCTGTGTGTCAGAGGGGGAGACGGGAGGAAGGAGGAGCAGGAGGAAACCCGACTGATTTATCCACGAGTTTTAACTGATTTCTGCTCCTTATTTTCGAGGAGAAATAATTGTTTTAAAAACGGAAACAGTGTTAAACCGTACTGCCGCGGTTTGACACTCGGTTTGAGTGTAAAAACTTCAACGAACACCGGAAGTAAACAAAGTTGCGTTAATTGCGTTAAACTATTTTAGTGCGTTAACGCGGCCAAATTAATCGCATAGATTAACGCGTTAACGCTGACAGCCCTAATATTAATATAAACTTAAAATTAGATTTCTTTGTTTGACAGTGACAATGGCGAGAGACAGAAAAAAAGACGTGCAGCCGACTGTCCTCCTTGTGTCCTCAACCGGTGGCATGAGGCATGTCTGAGGAAGAAGGGTTGAATAGGTCCAGGATACATTTGTCGGGATGAAGGGACATTTTCTGACGTAAAAGTCTCTCATATAGACTAAATACAGTCCAGTCTGAGTAATTGACTTTATTGATGTTAGTGTTAGCTTTTAAAGTGGAGCCCAGGAAACCTGTGACATTTTTGACTCAAGCATATTAAAAAGTGACCAAAACACGACGCTCCGAGTGAATTCTGAGTAGATATGCCTGTGAAGCTGTTCCAGGAAACTGTCCCTTGTTCCAGCGATTGTTTACTTTGTGAGAACTGAGACCCAGAAAACTTTCTGTACAACCTCTTATTCCTGACACTTCAATCTCAAATGCTTATGTAACCACGGCAGCAACATCCGCACTCGAGGGTATTCTTAGACTTTCGGAGTTAAAAACAATATGCAGAGAATCTCGCAAAAGGAAAGCGGGGACCTTGTAGAGCACAGGCCGCCCGGCGTCCCGGGGGACGTCATCTGTCCGATTCGATGCTGGGAGCGAGATGTAGGGGTCAAAGGTCGGTTCTCACAGGAAACAGAAGGAAGTGGTGTTTGTGTTCACATACTGTAACTCAGTGGCCCAGACTGTGGACACCAGTCAGATGAAGTGGATTAAGACCAATCTGGATCTCACAAGTCCGCTCTAACACCTCTTCAGTGCTCGAGCCTCATCATACCCACCGTGTAGTCCTCAGTTCTGCATCGGGTAGGAACAATTTCATTGAGTAACCCTCAAGTCAATTTCTTTTAGACAGCCCATCAATCACACATGTGCCTCAAGGGGCTTTACTGAGAGGACAGCAGGGTCCTTGGTCCTTAGAGAGAGACCCAGCTGTGCTGCTGGAACCCAAACCACAGAGCAAGGGCTCCTGGGGACTTGACGTGGTTCTCGTCAGCAGCAACTATTCTTAAAGGTGTTAAATAGGAGAGGGAATTAGACCTTTTTTAACTTGCTAACAGTTATAGTCAGCTTATAATACTGATTTATTCACTGATTTACAGATAAAGGCAAAATGGCAAAGCACACTTGTTTTTAGTTTGTATTTACAGTTAAGGCCTCAACAGAGTCAGACTGTACAGACGAGGATCAGGGCCTCAGGAACCACTCGTATCGTATTGTAGATGTTCACCTGGAGGTCATGTGAGCGAACAGCAATACAGATATCATTTCAAAAGACCCTCAACCACAGACTCTGCTCACCGCGTTGTTGATGGCGGGCAGCTGTTCACCAACAGCCACGCAGGTGAAGAAGTCCGGTGGTTCAATCGGGAGAGACCAGTCGGATGAACAGCAGACCTTTGTTTCTTATGAACACGTGATATGAGACGAGGAAGTCTCGACAGAGTCGTTGGCGCTTGGACTCTACGGGGAGATTTGTAATGGAGGGAGGAGCAACGAGAGAGACCCCCCGCAGAGTCCATGAAGCTGATGGATCTGATGAAGAGTGGGTGGAGATGGAGGAGTGAGGAGCAGCAACACGAATGAACTGAAGGTGGACGGCAGTCCTCTTTAAATGAGAGACGGCGGCGAGGCGATGGGCTCACCGTGTCATGGTTTCAGGAGGCCTGCTGCTCTGAACAGATGATGTCATGATTCACAGCCAAGGAAAGATCGCAAGTAAATAATGAGTGAAAAGTCATTGGCAGATGTAAGAGGGATAAATTACCCTCAAGTCCTGGTTTTTGTGGAACAATATTTCTCACAATTTGCCTCAATTCCAGCGGGTACTAGTTTTTTTCTCCTATATTTGTTCTAGAGGAAGGCCTAAAAAACCCCACAAATGAACAGCTTCAAACGTTGGTGTAGAGGTGTGAGCTGACCCCAACCCTTCGCTTCACGTAAAGAATGTAAAACAAAGTTCATACGTTTGATCTCAAGGAGCCCAAAAGATGAAAGTCTCCAAACTAAAGCGTCTTACAGATAGAATCCTACTTCACAATGTCCGAGGGCCCTTCAGAGACGTCAGGAGGCGCAGCAGGGCCGCTAACAACAACATCACCCACCGCATCACGACTGGAGGGGGCAGCGGACCCTTTGCTAAGCCCCCCCCTATTAAAGATAGAGATAGAAGCTGAAGCTACAGACCACCTCATGGCTGGAGATCCAGACCGGAGACGATGAAAGAGCGTCTCTGTTTCGATGAAGCAGTAAACCGTGTCACACTGTGACACTCAATGAAGAGCAGAAGCAGCATGTGGAGACATTCAGTTCACTTTCAGGGGCTAGCTTAGCGCTAACCTTATTTGTTGACGTGCTAACATTTTAGGAACTTGTAAATCTTCTTCCAGGTAAATAGTGTCACTATCACACAACCTTCCAAATCCACTAAGCAGACTGAACAGGAAGAATGACTGAGGGGCGGAGCCGGTCGGTCCTGGAACCCAGCTGATTGGCCAGTCTGCGTTGGAGGGCGGGGCTTAACGAAGGGTCCCGGTGCGGGGACTGGCCACTCCAGTCTGCATGCATGATGTAACTGTGCCATGATGTAACTGTACCATGATGTAACTGTACCATGATGTAACTGTACCATGATGTAACTGTGCCATGATGTAACTGTACCATGATGTAACTGTACCATGATGTAACTGTACTATGATGTAACTGTACCATGATGTAACTGTACCATGATGTAACTGTACCATGATGTAACTGTGCCATGATGTAACTGTACTATGATGTAACTGTGCCATGATGTAACTGTACCATGATGTAACTGTACCATGATGTAACTGTACCATGATGTAACTGTACCATGATGTAACTGTACCATGATGTAAGTGTGCCATGATGTAACTGTGCCATGATGTAACTGTACCATGATGTAACTGTACCATGATGTAACTGTGCCATGATGTAACTGTGCCATGATGTAACTGTACCATGATGTAACTGTGCCATGATGTAACTGTACCATGATGTAACTGTGCCATGATGTAACTGTACCATGATGTAACTGTCCCATGGTGTAACTGTAACATGATGTAACTGTACTATGATGTAACTGCACCATGATGTAACTGTACCATGATGTAACTGCACCATGATGTAACTGTACCATGATGTAACTGTGCCATGATGTAACTGTGCCATGATGTAACTGTACCATGATGTAAGTGTGCCATGATGTAACTGTGCCATGATGTAACTGTGCCATGATGTAAGTGTGCCATGATGTAAGTGTGCCATGATGTAACTGTGCCATGATGTAACTGTGCCATGATGTAAGTGTGCCATGATGTAACTGCACCATGATGTAACTGTACCATGATGTAACTGTACCATGATGTAAGTGTGCCATGATGTAACTGTGCCATGATGTAACTGTAACATGATGTAACTGTACCATGATGTAACTGTACCATGATGTAACTGTACCATGATGTAACTGTACCATGATGTAACTGTGCCATGATGTAACTGTGCCATGATGTAACTGTACCATGATGTAAGTGTGCCATGATGTAACTGTGCCATGATGTAACTGTACCATGATGTAAGTGTGCCATGATGTAACTGTACTATGATGTAACTGTACCATGATGTAACTGTACCATGATGTAACTGTGCCATGATGTAACTGTGCCATGATGTAACTGTACCATGATGTAACTGTGCCATGATGTAACTGTGCCATGATGTAACTGTACCATGATGTAACTGTACTATGATGTAACTGTACCATGATGTAACTGTACCATGATGTAACTGTACTATGATGTAACTGTGCCATGATGTAACTGTACCATGATGTAACTGTGCCATGATGTAACTGTGCCATGATGTAACTGTGCCATGATGTAACTGTGCCATGATGTAACTGTACCATGATGTAAGTGTGCCATGATGTAACTGTAACATGTTGTAACTGTAACATGATGTAACTGTAACATGTTGTAACTGTAACATGATGTAACTGTAACATGTTGTAACTGTAACATGTTGTAACTGTAACATGATGTAACTGTCCACGCGTTTGTTTGTTCTTCTTCAGGGTTTATTGTGAACGTGATCCTCGGCGTCAGGGCTGCTCTCCAAGGTGCTGGTCCTCTCTCTCTCTCTCTCTCTACCCAATCACACCACCTGCCAGCCAACGACCTTTCTCGTGTTCCGCCTGTTTCCCAAGCCGACATCGGGTCTGCAGGAACATTTTCGGTTAAAAGCCCTCTATCCAGAGTAGTGAAGGTCAGCAGTAGAAGTCACTGAAGTACCCGGACCGGCAAAGAGGCCACGCCCATTCATCGGACAGCGGCGGACACGTCTCACCCTCTGCGGTCGCCATCTTGGCTACGTAGCAGGAGAGAAGAGACAACCGAACTGGGGGAGACGGCAGATATTTTCCGCTCCGTTTCGGTTGTAATTTGGCATTAAAAAGTGACCGAGTGTCGGAATAAAAAAGTACTTTGTGAACACGTGTGTCCACATTGAGGTGTTTCAGCCTCGAGCTCCTGGTCCAGATCTGACATCATTATTCCCACCGCCACTGAACTCAGGCGTCGGGGGTTTCATTTTGTTCTTTGTTGATGACGATGATGACAATGAAGATGTCGGCCATGTTGTACTAACTCATTCATGTTAGGGGTTTGTCCCTTTGATGTTAAACTTGCCAATCAGCCATAGCAGCTGGCTGATTGCCAATCAGCCAGCAGCCAAGGCCGATTACAGACCCCACCCCCCTAGCTGCCACGAGGCTACATAGTACTATGCTACATCATGCTATGCTACATTGTGCTATGCTATAGTGTGCTATGCTACATTGTACTATGCTACATCCTACTATGCTACATCATACTATATCATGCTATGCTAAATCGTGCTGTGCTACATTGTGATATGCTACATAGCGCTATGCTACATCGTGCCAATTCTACATTGTCCTATGCTACATCATGCTATGCTACATTGTGCTAGGCTACATTATGCTATTCTACATCGTGCTATGCTAATGTGTGCTATGCTGCATCGTGCTATGTACAGATTGTAAAGCCCACTGAGGGTAATTTGTAATTTGTGATGCTGGGCTCTATAACATAAAACATGAATTGAATTGGTCATAGCATGGTGTATCCACAATGGATGATGACAAGCAATAACATCAAATGCAAACGGTCTCCTCACTTACTTTTCTACTCTCATTTCTCTATCTTTCGAGTTGAATAATAAAAGCTGAGCAAAGGTCATCAGGTCATCGTGTTCAGTCTTTTCAGAGGTTTACAGGCACTTCTGAGTTTGGACTAAAACATTAAAAAAGACTTCCTGCTTGACTTGCATGGACAGTTTGCAGCAGTCTGGATACGCTCAGCGGACCACGGCCACAAAACTGCAGGCCCACTCACCCTGGAACACTTTACTCTTTACTTTGAGTGAAGATTATTTAATGTTGAAATCTAAGATAAGTGGTTGATACTCGTCTCACTGCAGCGACCACCAAGGTTCGCCTCCACCAGCCGGAGCCTCAAAGAAGCTTCAGCTGAACGTTGGAATGAAGTATTTTCATTATTAGCAAAGCCATGCACACTTCGGCGAGAATTAAGTTGTGCATTCTTTCGCAAAAAAAGAGAATGCAAAACTGAAATTGTTTTCAAATAATTCTCTGGGAGCCTGTTGTCAATCCAAAAGTCTAACTTTAAGAAGAAAGAGACACTCTACATCTGGCCCCATGGCGAGGTCATAAACACATACGCACAGTGGTGCTGTGGCAAAGTATCAGACGCTTCTGGTTTACACATTATTCCTATAATGTATTAAACGCGTTAAACTGACTCCTGACACTTCCTCGGTCTCGTGCTGCCCTCTGGTGGAGAGTTGTTGAAGCACACACTGTCGTGGTGACCTGAGAGGTGCTGCTACAGGTGCTGCTACAGGGGTACACGGGTAAGTGTGAAACTGTTAAATAGTGTACGACACGTATCTTCCACCGTGTTGCTTCCACCATTATTACCTATAAAAGCTGCCACCTTTTTTAAAAGTTCTTTTCAGTGGCTGATGTGACTCACTCGGTAGAGGTGATGACGACTCCTCCATCTAGTTTGGTGGGAGACAGGAGAGTAGTTATATTTATATGGATTGTCTATATATATAAATTATATTTATTCAGCTACTGCAGACTCTGCAATGTTTTTTTTACTTGTTCTTTTTTTACTGTTTTTTTATTTATTTTACTTTTTATTTTTTATTTTACTGTATATGCTTTGAATCTTTTTAATTGTCTTTATTATTAAATTATTTAATTTTCTTGTATTTAACATCTACCGCTCTGCTATTTAATTTTAACTTTAGTGTATTGTATATATTGTAACCATGTATATATATATACATATATAGATCTTACTATATCTCTTGTGTGCACTTTACTCTTTGATGCTGTAATCCGGTAAATTTCCCCAGTGGGGACTAATAAAGCATTGTGTTATTTTATATTTTCTTATCTTATTTTATTTTTTCTTATCTTATTGAACTTATGTAACGGCAGCAATACAAAGTCTGCTGATCCAATCTATTTATATTTATAAATATTATATATAATATAATATATTCTATCATTATACATTCTATTCATATTTATAAATAATATATATATAATATATATTCTATTATTATACATTATATTTATATTTATAAATAATAAATATTTATAATATATATTCTATTATTATACATTATATTTATATTTATAAATAATATATATTTATATTTATAAATTATATATATATATTCATAATATATATTCTATTATACATTCCATTTATGTTTATATATATTAAATAAATAAATTATATACGTATGTATTATATATAGTAAAAAATCAAATGTATCATAAAATATATTCTATTGTTATACAATATATTTATATTTATAATTAATATATATTTCTAATATGTATTCTATTATACATTATATTTATATGTATAAATAATATATATATTTATATATATATATATATATTCATAATATATATTCTATGATTATACATTATATTTATATTTATAAATAATATATATTTATAATATATATTCTATTATTATACATTATATTTATAAATTATATATATATATATATATATTTAAAATATATATTCTATTATACATTGCATTTATGTTTATATGTATTAAATAAATAAATTATATGCGTTTATATTATATATATTTGAGGTTGACAGGTTCCCAGATGAAAGGATGCACTCCGAGCAGGAGCCACATCTTTAATGTCGAGTGTAAAATATAATCCACCTACATCTGATCTAGACCATATTTAATTACATTATAAAAGCTGCTTATCCAAATACACCGATGGAGAGTTACTAAGTACTCAAATGCCGTGTTTTAGTCCAATTCTGAAGTACTTTCCATGACTCCACTCAGTTGTGAAGCAAATAATGTTGTTGTTTTTCCTCTGCACTCATTGTAAAATGTGAGTTATACTTTGCATATTCAGATTATAGTTCCATTGTAAATGTCTCCTACAGGTTGACATTTCTGAAAACTTGTAAATCAAAACATATTTTGTCTTAAAATGTTTTATCCCATTTACCTCTAGTACATCTTACAACCCATGTTCTCTAGATGAGACACATCTCCCCTTCAGAAAGCTTTTACATCCACCAAACCTTACATACAAATACATAATTAATAAATAATAATAAATATATTCTGAAGGTTTTTATTGATTTGTGCAACATTACCCAAAAAATAAAGAAAATAGATTTTGTTTTAATGGCTGTTGACAGTATTCTTTGATTTCTGGTGTGATAAAGAGATATGTAAAAACTTTGACCTTTGTCGAAACCTTTGTAAAAACCTTTGACTCTATATGACGAC
This sequence comes from Pseudoliparis swirei, assembly GCF_029220125.1. NCBI lineage: Eukaryota > Metazoa > Chordata > Actinopteri > Perciformes > Liparidae > Pseudoliparis > Pseudoliparis swirei. The sequence continues at coordinate 27,793,415 of NC_079393.1, forward strand.
TAAATGAAAGAAAGCAATATGAACCTTCATCCAATGTTCATATTTCTGTTCTTGAAATGTATAATAATCATGTAATGTATTATTTTACATTGAAACGACCTCACCAAAGTCTGTGACCAGCTGTCTCCATTAATATCACGTGATAAGAACACGTGATGACATGCTTCGAGATATTTAACCACACAGGGGGCATAATGGATAATGATGAAGTCGAGGTTGTCCATCGGTCGCTAGATGGCGCTGTTGCACTGGGATCGAGTCAACGATGTAACTGATGACAATGACGTCACGTTGTAATCTATTCCATGTTTTACTCTCTTCTTACTTCAGTCAGATGTTTTTGAACATTCTAGTGTTTATTGGACCTTTACTCCAACAATCAATAAATACAATTTAAATGTCTATCACATTTGATACATCAGGCATATTGATCAATGTATTGATCACAACAATGTTTACTTAAAAAACTATTACAAATGATATTTATTGCTTCAGGAACATTTCACTTCAATTCAATTCAGTTTATTTTATACAGCCCAATAGCACAAACTACAACCTCCCCTCAGAGGGCTTTACAATCTGTACACATAGACACCACTGACCTTTGACCTTTGACCTCGCATCAGGAACAACTCCCAAGAAATAGAAAAAAAAACTTTCTGGGAGAAAAAAGGTAAGAAACCTTCAGGAGAGCAACAGAGGAGGACCCCTCTCCAGGATGGACAGAACAATAGATGTCATGTGACCAGGTGAACAATAGATGGCATGTGACCAGATCAACAATAGATGTCATGTGACTCAATGAACAATAGATGTCATGTGACCAGGTGAACAATAGATGTCATGTGACCAGATGAACAATAGATGTCATGTGACCAGGTGAACAATATATGTCATGTGACCAGATGAACAATAGATGTCATGTGACCAGGTGAACAATAGATGTCATGAGACCAGATGAACAATAGATGTAATGTGACCAGATGAACAATAGATGTCATGTGACCAGATGAACAATAGATGTCATGTGACCAGATGAACAATAGATGTCATGTGACCAGATGAACAATAGATGTCATGTGACCAGATGAACAATAGATATCATTTCAGGCAAAGATGGATTCCACCATTGAAGTGACTTCCTGTCCATGTGTGTCCGGTGGACCAATGGGATCAGGAGGCTCGGCCCAACAGGTTCGTTACCCACAACCTCCTGGTTCCTCTCCCTGTTTCCTTCCACCACACGTCTGCTTGTTTGTTTGTTTGTTTGTTTGTTTGTTTAGCAGTTTCTGAAGTATTCCACCGGTAACCAACGGTCTGGTGTCCTGTGTGTCGGGCCCCCGGCCCTTGAGCTCCTCTTGGCCCTCGACCATTAAACAACAAACAAATGATTGTTTACTCTGAATTCTTCTTTTTTTAAATTAGGCAATATAACAAAATATTATGAGAGCTAAAGGATATTTTATTGTGGACACCTTGTGTTTTATTTGTGGTTCCAGTCTGAATCTCAATTATCAACAACAACAACAACAACATCCGGTGGGCCGCGTGGACGTAAACAAGCCCAAAGCCCCCAGCTGACCAGCAACCCCCTGCTCTTTGTCTCCTGTTGACATTCCTCCACTCTGCATTGTTGCCTCTCCCTCCCTCTCCCTCTCTCTCCCCACTCTCTCTCGATCTCCCTCTCCTTCTCTCCCTCTCCCTCTCCCTCCCTCTCTCTCCCCCCCCCTCTCCTTCTCTCCCCTCTCCTTCTCTCCCTCTCTCCCCCCTCTCCCTCCCTCTCTCTCCCCCCCCCCCTCTCCTTCTCTCCTCCCCCTTCTCCCTCTCTCCTCCTCTCTCCCCTCTCTCCTCCCTCTCTCTCTCTCTCCCCTCTCCCCTCTCCCCTCCTCTCTCCTCCTCCCTCTCCTCTCCTCCCTCTCCCCTCCCCCCTCTCTCCCTCTCTCCCCCTCCCTCTCTCTCTCTCCCTCTCCCCCTCTCCTCCCTCTCTCTCCCTCTCCCTCCCTCTCTCTCCTCTCTTCCCTCCTCTCTCCCTCTCTCTCCTCTCCCTCTCTCTCTCTCCTCCCCTCTCCTCTCCTCTCCCTCTCTCTCTCTCCCTCTCTCCCCCTCTCTCTCTCTCCCTCTCCTTCTCTCCCTCTCCTTCTCTCCCCCCTCTCCCTCTCTCTCTCTCTCTCCCTCTGTAAACTCTGACTTTTGCATTCCTTTCTATCTCAAGCCACTTCTGTAAACACACACCCCCCCCCCCCCTACTTGTACCCATTACCTTGGCCTCCTCTTGTCCCCTGACCTCTGACCTTTGGTCTCTTTGCTTCATTGTCAACAGCGACAGGAATGTTTGGCAGACAAAAGGCCGCCGTGTCGTACGTGAACTACACCAACACACAACGTGTAATGACACCGTTTGAGATGAGGTCACATGACCCGCCTCAGAGCCCCCCCCCCCATTGTTTTTGGCTCTCTCTTGCGCGCTCTACTCAGCCTGATTGCTGCAGCAACTCCAGCCTCGACGTCGGCGTTCTGCAGCGGTGAAGGTTTGGCTCTATGTCTTCGCTCAAAGATGCAGTTTGATGTATTTTCTGTCGGCTGAAAACAAACTAGATAAAAGCCCCTCCCCCTCCCCCCCATGTGACCCGCTTATACAGTTGTTGCTGTTGTCGTTAATGTTGCCATATATATGGGATTCAAAGCATTTATATAGCACCAAGCAACTCATAATGAGGATAATTGACTAATTAAACATACTTTAATAAAAACCAGACTCGTGTAATGTGTGTTGGGACCATGACACTGCAGCTCATCTCGACCTCGGGGATGAGCAGCTTCATGAAGCTCGACTCCGAGGGTGGATCACGCTTTACCGTTTGTCACGTAACGCTGATTTCCTTTGGCCACTAGGTGGCGCTTTAAGTTTGGGGCAGATTGGAGGAAGTCCAGTGGAGCCAGTAGGTGGCGCTGTGATAATGTGAACGTATACATGCATCATGTGTCTCTACGTGAAGTCTAGACCACATCATGTACATTACATGTGAATCTGATGCGTTTTAGGCTGATTTTCTTTGGCCACTAGGTGGCGCTTTGACTGAGTGAAAATAAGCTTGTCAATATCCTCATGACTTGTAACAAGCACGACAAGTTTGGGGCAGATACGAGGAATGCCCAGTTGAGCCAGTAGGTGGCGCTTTGACTACGTGAACATATTCACGCAGCGTGTGTCTCTACGTGAAGTGTAGACCACATCTTGTGAATTAAATGTAAAAAGAAGTGATGCAATAAATGTGTCCCATCTGAATACGAACACAGATCTCCTGTTTCCAAAGCGGAGTTATAACCCACAGGTCTGCAGACCCAGTTGTATAAATATATTGTTTATACTAAAGTATGTTTATAGCTTTAGGTGATAAGAATGTTGAATGTTTTTCATGTAAATGTGCTCAGGACTTTACCAGCATTATGCATGATTATTTTTGTATTTTCAGGATTAAAACAACTTTCATTCTCTTGGCGAATGGTGTTTTTTGCCGTTGTGCTGACCGCAAATAGTTTTATATTTTTGGAATCTGTTGAAATCTTTTTACTGCTAAAGTCTTAATGTCATTCTGCCCGACTTTGGAATGAATCACGTTTACTCTCTAGGAGAAGTTGGCTATTTTACAACCCCCGAAATGTAAAAAAAGGCTAAAAATGCAGATATTGAGCGATTGATTGCAGCGCCCCCTAATGTTTAAATTAGGGCTGTGAAACGATTACAATTTTTAATCGGGTTAATCACAGGTTTTTGTGGATTAATCATGATTAATCACATACATATCGATATTCATTATATTTTGTGAAACATAAATTTTATATTGAAAATATACATTTATACATTTCTCTACATACATGCTGCAATGCAGCAGCGCAGGCATAGCAGTTTTTATTTATATTCACACACATCATCTTCATCCTAAACATCTATAACCCTCTGTTTACCTTTTAGGTCAATTTACACTTCAAATGTTTTTAATGTTTTGTTCTTTTAATGTTTGTTTGAACTGTTTTCACTGTATTAGCTATAGGCTTCTGTTTCACTTTTTATTTATTTATAGGAATTTTTATTTAGTTTAAAACAAACAAGGGCAATTTAGGTAAAACACAAACAAAATTAATTCACTTAATAATAATTTTTAATATATGATTAATAAATTTTCTGGAGGGGGTAAAATGTGTTAAAAAATAAAGGTAACCGGAAATATGTTAGTAAACTTATTTGTTTGTCAACCAACACTCCACTTAACAATCTAAGGCCTCTTCTAGTCCAGCAGCCTCTGTACCAAGACTAAACCAGGCTGACTTCGTGAGTTTCTGATGAGACTGGGGGGGCGGGGAGGACAGCAGGGGACAGAATACAACCCGCCCCGGACTGAAAGACAGGCGAGCAAGTGACTTAATCGAACCTCACTTTTTGCTCCAGTCCCGTGCGCACGAGACGGAGCTCGCGAGCTCGGTCCCGGAGATCGATAAGTGCGCTTAATCTGCGAGAAAAGATGACATGATACTGTGTGGATACGATCAACAACAAAACGTTTGCTGCTGAAGATGAACAAAGACGTGGGGAAGAGAACACCTTAATACGCATAGGACCCAATGCAAGTAATGACATGCGATCTACCACGACGACTACGCGCGACCGACTCTAAGCCTGGTAAAAGTCGGTTGACCTGGTAATTGGAGAAATAAGAGGAAACACAATTTTCAATGAGGAACACCCAGAAGGAGGATCATTGCCGGTGAGTAGAGATGAAACAGATTTGACAAGTTCAGATTAAGTGCAAAGGCGAGACATTTAACAGTATTGAGCTCATTTGGCAATCATGCAACAGACGGTTTAACTCATAATTGGACGGACTACAGCTATTTTTCTAGTTTAAATACTATGAAAAGAATAGGGTACGTTAAGGGATACCATGTGGACACAGGCTAGCAATTTAGTGAGGATAGGCCAAGTGATATGGAAGTTATGTGTCTTTAAATATTAGGCCACACCCCTTAGAAGTTCATTGGTCCATATATTCTAAACAAGCAATCAACAAGATTTTGATAACATGTGATGACATTGAACCAATAATGGCCCTCAAAGTTTTGTTAGAATCGGACTCAACGTTGAGGAGAGAATGGAAAAGATGTGGGGTTTTTTATAAAAATTCAAAATGGCGCATTTTATGGCCATCATTGACTTTTTTGTAGAGCAGGTCCAAGTGGACATGTGACATATTTCAGGTCAATCAGTCATTGGTAGCAAAAATAGTGAGCTATTTAACGCGATTACGAATCTAGGGGGCGCTATAGAGACATTTTATACCAACAATATTACATTTTTGAACAACTTTTGGGATATGATAAAGCCAACAAAGACAATAAATAAGAGGAAAATAAAAATTCCTTGAAATACAAAGGGTTCCTTTACGACAAAGTCGTCACAAGGAATTTAATTGATCCAGTATCTTCTGCTGCCAATCACTGATTGTATGTGTGAATAGTTTTATCCCATTTGTTTTGTGTATTTACGTGCAAAGCGTGATCATAGCATGCCAACGTTGCCACGCTATTCAGTCCAAAGCACTGAACCAACAGAGCAACAATGGAGCTCTTATAGCGGATATATTCAATAATAACCACCAAGTGATAATAAATATTTAATAATGAAAAGCTGTACTTATTAACCCAAAAAGCAGTTTGCTCCATCACAAGTGTGTTGGACCTGAAAAGTGTCAAAAGTATTCTGGTACTTGTCCAACCAAATGACAAATAAACACTGCTGCGTCATTTGAGTTCTTTATTTTTGTTTGTGCAAAGCATAAATGTACATTTACAGCCAAGTTCACCCAAACACAGTTTATTATAGCACATATGCATTCAGTATAGCTGCATAGATAGCAAAGGTTATTAATTAGCCGCATGTGGGTGCTTTCACAGAAAAGAATGTCGTTGTTTTAACAAAACAAAACTACATTAACACAATGTACATTCATTAAGAATGAAAAAATTTACAAGTTTGTGATTCTTTATATTTGAATAAATTTAATGGAATATTACATACATTTAATTCCAGGTATGAACCGAAGCGAGGGTGTTTGTGGCTGGGGACCGATGTCACATTCGGGAGGGATCAGTTTGATTGGAACCGATCGGATCTAAATGTGTAGTTCTTTTGGTCGAGTGTCCAGGTGTCGTTAACGATCAGGGTGTCATTTCTTTTCTCCAACAAATACAACGAAATCATGGAAAGGAACAAAAAATTAACTCGAGAGAAATAGCATGTGGGGAAGGACAAATACAACTCATTCATAAATGACAACATCAATACTAATGTTGGTACAGAACAGAGCCACTTAATGGTTTAAAAAAATAAAGAAAGAATAGGTGCTAAAATGAAGACGTAGCTAAATTCAGCAGTAACACTTCTGTAATAGTCGTCCAGTAAAATCCACGAGACGTTCTGCTGTAAAACTATAGAGTAAACACATTGAAATATTAAATAAAAATATACACTTGCATGGAAAAATGAAACTAACAGTTCAACAACAGTCACAGTTCAACAACCCCCAAATGTTTCACAGACAAAGTCAATATATTGTACATATGTGTTTTCCGGTCCATCAAAAGTGCCTCAGTGGAGCTGCTGACCCCTCTGGGTGGTTCCGGGGTCAGCCGAGTGGGCTCTAGTCTAGTTTCACGGTCCAGCCCGGCTCCCTCAGCTCCATGAGGTAATGCCCACAGCCGGCTTCACAAGTTATTAGGTGGCTTCCGCACTAAGTCCCGGTGCTCACCGGTACACGGGGAGTCTGGACCCGGCGTAAACACGACGCTACCGCCGGTATTTGAACAGCAACAGACGCGGCTACGCACGCCGGCCTTTCCGTTGTCAGTCAGACATTTTGTGGAAAAACGAGTATCGACTTTAGGATTCCCACGCGGTACGACTCCAAACTACCTAAAGCAAACCTTTTGCCGAATCCCCTCCCCCAAACGGTGATTGTCCAATCATGGCGTAGCGCCTGTAACCTGGCGGAACAGGCCCGTCCCACATGGTGTGCAGGAAGAGGGACACTGCATTAAAAAAATTGAGTTTGGAGAATGATTTATTAAGAGTCTGTTAAAATAAAATAAAGCAGCAATACAAGCCGACTGTGTTGCATTGACCGAACTGTGGACGCTGGCTTTGGATGCGGTCAGAGTTTAGGCTAACGTTAGCCACGGCGTCCTGTTTTTAACAAATGTCACGTGACAACAAAGTCACGGAATTCTTTCAGTTTTTTGCTGTCGCGATGAATAATTTAGATGAAACATTGGCAGGCGAGTATTTTGCAGTGGTAAATTCGTCACCCCCCCCCCCCCCAGTTTAAAGGCATTTAGACCCCCAAAAAAGTCTGGTCATACTGTATATTATTCTTTATCATACTTACAATACGAGGGCCAAGTGGCTCTACACTGAAACACAAGATGAATGCTGCTCCTTTCCTTTTTTTGATCCACGTCTTTCTTTTTCCTGAAACATTTAACCGAAGCTTTGAGTCTCAGTATTTTACCAATATCACGTTTGAAGCGGTAAAGTGCGTATTTAAGAGCCCTTCTTCTTTACAGAGGCTCTTGAATTAAAAAGAATGATCTGGAAACAACTAAAAGTCAGCCGGGGGAGAGCAAACACACGGAACCTGCGCTTCGTTAGCTGGCTAGACAAAGCTAACGCTAAAAATCTAAGCACAACGGCTAGCAACAGCTACTGAAGGGTTAGCCTTAGCGAAAGGTACTTTTGAGTCCGATATTATTCACTGTAATGAAATGTGAAAAATAGGATTCTAGCATGGAGAAGTTTGCTGCGACTAATATTTATTCATAATGAAGTCCAATAGTCACCGCTCCCGTTGTGGTGAGCTAGCTTGCGCTTGCTAATTTAAATCGCTTTAAATGTTTCACTTACATGAGACGTGCCCAGCAAAGATGATAATAAACTCAGAGTAAAGATGTTACGGACTTATTTTAATCTGCCCATCTGTGGGTAATACACGGTGCACGTGAGGGTGCATTCGTAAATCCAATCAAACACAGCGCGCTGTCGTCTGAGGAAATATCGTTTCATTTCCACACGCGTTAGCAAAATGTGTAAGTGAAGGTCCAGTTAGCGCTCCGACTGGCTATTTACGAACGCGCCCTGTGATGACTTGATGGGGTGAGGTAGAATCAAAGGACGTACAAGAAGTGGACGTAGTCATCGTAACGCTTGTGGACCGCTGTCACGAAGCCTCGAGTTTGGCTATTTCGCCGTCGCCATGTTGTTTTCTGACTATATTTGGACTGTGGAGGAGTGACGTAGACATTTGGCGGAACTCGGCTAAAACGGAGGTTGCCGTCCGGGTAGAATTGGACTCGTCTCGCGATGTTTGGGCCACAGTTCTCTCTCATCAGAAACAATCTAGAACTCTAATCCGCAAAGAAGAAAGACGAAGCAGAACCGATGAGGCGAGCCCAGGCACTCCCTTTGTTACAGGTGCAATGAGTACGATTGTTAGCATGCTACAGCGATCCGGCTAGGACTCGGCTCTCATTAGCAGATACAGCAACAGCCAGAGAACGCCAGTGTGTCGGGACCGTCTGGGTCCATGTCCCGGAGCGTGGGCACGACGATGGCAGTAGGCACAACCCCCGGTCATCAGCAAAGAGAACAGGACCACAATAAGGCTGTCGCGCACTTTGCAACATTTTTATCTTCTTCTTTCATGCAGCGATGAAATATAAAAGTAAAAAAGCAGAAATAAGAGTCCGTTAGCTGCGTAGCGACACTCTCCCAGGCTTATAAAGCATGGCTGAATGTCTTTTGGGCTAAATCAGAGGGCAGGTGTTAATACCCAATGCATCGGGATGTACGTGTCCCAGTTATTTTTCATAATACCATAAACCTACCAAACATCAGTCAGTAAAAGTGACAGCTGGTCAGCGTAACCGCTTCAATAGTTGGGAAGCCACCAAGAACCAGACCTAATAGGCGATGTTCGACCGGCCCCCCAGAAAAATGAACCGCAACTATTCACAGATTTGCAAATAACACGACTGTAACTGCGCTGGCCAAAAAAGAAGAAACAAATGTAAAAATACAAATGACAATAGAAAATAAAGGAAAAAAGACAAATCGAACAAGCAGCAAGGGAGTGCCGTCTACAAGTGTAGACGGCACTCCGACCAGTCGATCAAGTTATGGATCCACCAGCCAACCCGCCGGCCCGTCGGTAACAGACGGGGGGGGGGGGGGGGCTACTGGCATGTTGAGGTCTATATACAATATACATAATTAGCAACTGGCTGCTTCTGTGAGCAGCAATCTACCAAGAGAAGATCACATTATGGTAATTTCCAACAGGGAATGACCAGTACACACACATTGATGCAATGTCAACATTTCCAATTTAGCTGTACCCCCCCCACCCTGCTCCAAACGTCACCCTGGTGTTAGTGGCATGGTTCCAACAAGGCAGAAGCAGAGAGCAGCTGTGATGAGGGTTAGTACAAGTCAGTGTTTCTTTGTGTTGTGGTTAAGTTTCTACATGGGGGGGGGGGGGGGGGGCTCTCTGGGAGTCAGTGTAAACTTTGAGCTGCATATGGAGCTTTAGGGGTGGTGGTGGTGGTGGTGGGGGCGTACCTTAAGCGCCTAGCCACGTGATCGAGTTCTGGCCGTTTGGTCAACACGACACCAACGGTAGCCATCGAATCCCCTCGAGACAGGGAGCGCAAGTAAAGCGTGGTGGGCGGAGTCAAATCTTCGTTAACCTGCAAGTCCCCTCGCGGGGCGCCGTTAGACCGCCCACATCTTCTTCTGCTGGAAGTAGGCGTCAAACCTGGCCTGGGCGTACTCCTACAACACAGGAGAGGACACATTAATAGAGATATAAATATATATATATATGGACAGAATGGAACGCCTTGTACTCGGGGTAACCACACATCTTCTTCTTTTCACTAATTAATTTGACTTTCAAAATCACATTTACTGCTGCCATCTACAAAACATTTCTTGCAAACGTTTCACAATAAAAGACGACCCACTAAAGGAATATGGACTTTTTTAATGTGAGCAGTCAGTGCAAAAAACTGGAAAGTGGGAGGAGCATATAAACTGATGAAGATGGCCATGCTATTGTTTAATCTCTTTACATCCACTTCAAAATCTACTCGGCATGTTTCACAATCAAATATTCAAACCTGAATCTTTTCATCAAAAATGTATATTCTCGATGTGTTGACATACAAATGTCCCCAAAGTGTAGCCGTGTCTACCTACAACTAGAATTATAATTCAAGTTGACAACCATTTGAACAATGTGTGTGTGTGCGCATGTGCGTGTACACAGAAAGAGTTTTGACTGCATCTTAAATGTGAATTATCCAGAAAAGCCTATTTTTCAAGAGAGATGGCTCGTACTGAAATATGATTAAGAATTTTTGTAAAACAGGAAGAAAGCAGCCGACTAGAGATTAAGAGCTTTAAAAAATATATATTTAAAGCTGAACTGCAGCTCAACAGCATGCAGTGTGTGAATGAGCGATTATAATATAAAGCCAGTATTGACACTGCATCGACCTCCAGGGCAATACTGATGCCTCGTGTCTTCAACTGCCACACTGCAGCGCTGCCTGCTCCACACACGGACATTTACAGAAACAAGGGGCTGCACCTGAGAAGGTTACAGCTCTCATACACATGGTACTCTTAAAGCGATGTCATTTCCTTTTCATTTAAAAAGCAACAAGGTGATCACACTTTTTACTCACCATGTAACCAAACTTGACGGTGGAGAGCCGGGCCTGGATTATGGACCACAAGCCCCAAAAGAAGTGGGACGCCAGGGAGAACCTGCAGCCGAGACAAACCACAGCGTCACTGGTGTGGAGATCTGTTATTCATCTCCTGTATTCATGTTTGGATTGATAACTGTGTATGTCTGAGTGTAGCAGCTTATGAGACGTCTCAACACAACGCATTCGCTTATATTTACGGCTTTCTTGTAGAATTACACATGATATTCATAGATGAAGTCTGTGTGACTGGACACATTCTACTGCAGGCCTATTCAACTAGCGGCCCGACGGCCGGATACGGCCCGTTTGAGTTTAACTACGGCCCGCAAGACTGCCTGCAAATCAGTATAGCTTGGTAAGAAAAAATAAAACTGACGGACACGCCTCTTTTATACATTGAGACATCTAACCCAGAGCCATTGAGTTTCACTGTTGCCTCAACCAAACCTGTATGGTTACATCTTTATGTTACGCACCCGTGTTGGTTGCCGGTGTTACACCCAGTGGTGTATAGTAACGAAGTAGAAATACTTCGTTACTTTACTCAAGTCTTTTTTTGGGTATCTGTACTTTATTTTACTACTTATATTTCTGTTTACTTTTACTTTTACTTCACTACATTTTGCAATGAAAACTTGTACTTTTACTCCGATACATTTCCCCTGAAACAGTATCGTTACTCGTTACTACGGGAAAAAATAATCATGAGAAACATCGGGGACTGTTGTGGAACACACCACAGCGCACCTGAACGCAGCACATCGGGGACTGTTGTGGAACACACCGCAGCGCACCTGAACGCAGCACGAACACCAGGTTGGGGATCAGTGGTCCTTGCCGCGTGTTTTCTCTTCCCGGTGATGCCCAGGATGCGAGCGAGCGAGCGGCTACAGATACGACTCATTTCATGTGGAGCAGCAATGGAAGCTACTCGAACAACCACGGGGACCAAGATCAACGTCTGTGGCCATATTTGGGCGAACTCTTTTCTTTTGTCGGAGTGAAAGTTTCTTCCTACCGGATGAAGTGCCTCTAATGCCGACCGAAAGCTACGGAGATACTGGCCTTCAACAACTCGCCAACCTCAGGAAACACATTGAGGTAAATTAAGATTAATCCCATGAGCCGCAACATTAATGTTTAGTTTTGATAATCATCATAAACCTGTTAAGATATCTAGCAGTGTTGCCCTCAGGATTGTAGTAAGTTATATCTTTGGCAGGAGAGGGGAGGCAGGTGTCTGATAGTCCAACGCATGTTGTACGTTAGGCTAACGTTCGTTAGCTATCGTCAATTAAATGAGACAATTTGCGTGAGTGGAGTAGACGGATCTCTAGCGAGTTAATGAGCTGAAGAAGTGTTGACAGCTGTGAGAATTTGTTGATTTGAGTAGTCTTAGCTATAATATAATGCTAATCATTACAGCATTATTATCATTATTTGTATTAATATTATAAGAGTGACGGTCCAGTAATGCCGACGATATTGATTTGGGACTGTTGTTGTGTTTAACTACAGAGATACAAGTACATATTCACAAATCAACTCTGGATGCACGGACAGTGCATGAAACTAAATGTATAAACCTCAAATTAAAACAAACTATTTTGTACAAAACTGTTGGTTGGGGTCATGACATGTTAGGAAGTGTTATTAATTCTATAATGTCTATAATACTCTCACTCTATTTCAGGAATGGACTACATCAAGCAGCACATGGAAGAACCCTCCCTGCAGCTAGGTGATGCCAACAGGTCCAGTTCATCTGATGAAGAGGACTTCTTCTTCATCTCAAGCGCATGACAGCAGCAAACAGCTGGATGGAGACGTGGATCACGTTGACTTGCTGAAATGCTTCCCAACTGTGTGCTGCTGTCTGTGAAGCTAGACACACTCTACCTGCATCAGGGCCTGTGAAGCTAGACACACTGTACCTGCATCATCAGGGCCTGTGAAGCTAGACACACTCTACCTGCACCAGGGCCTGTGAAGCTATACACACTCTACCTGCATCAGGGTCTGTGAAGCTAGACACACTGTACCTGCATCATCAGGGCCTGTGAAGCTATACACACTCTACCTCCATCAGGGCCTGTGAAGCTAGACACACTCTACCTGCACCAGGGCCTGTGAAGCTAGACACACTCTACCTCCATCAGGGCCTGTGAAGCTAGACACACTCTACCTGCATCAGGGCCTGTGAAGCTAGACACACTCTACCTGCATCATCAGGACCTGTGAAGCTAGACACACTCTACCTGCATCATCAGGGCCCGTGAAGCTAGACACACTCTACCTGCACCATCATTGTCTGTGAAGCTAGACACACTCTACCTGCATCAGGGCCTGTGAAGCTAGACACACTCTACCTCCATCAGGGCCTGTGAAGCTAGACACACTCTACCTGCATCAGGGCCTGTGAAGCTAGACACACTCTACCTGCACCAGGGCCTGTGAAGCTAGACACACTCTACCTCCATCAGGGCCTGTGAAGCTAGACACACTCTACCTGCATCAGGGCCTGTGAAGCTAGACACACTCTACCTGCACCAGGGCCTGTGAAGCTAGACACACTCTACCTCCATCAGGGCCTGTGAAGCTAGACACACTCTACCTGCATCAGGGCCCGTGAAGCTAGACACACTCTACCTGCACCATCATTGTCTGTGAAGCTAGACACACTCTACCTGCATCATCAGGGCCCGTGAAGCTAGACACACTCTACCTGCACCATCATTGTCTGTGAAGCTAGACACACTCTACCTGCATCAGGGCCTGTGAAGCTAGACACACTCTACCTGCACCATCATTGTCTGTGAAGCTAGACACACTCTACCTGCATCAGGGCCTGTGAAGCTAGACACACTCTACCTGCACCATCATTGTCTGTGAAGCTAGACACACTCTACCTGCACCATCAGGGCCTGTGAAGCTAGACACACTCTACCTGCACCATCAGGGCCTGTGAAGCTAGACACACTCTACCTGCACCATGTGAACGGCTCTTCAGTATCGCAGGACTCGTCTTCAGCCCCAGAAGAGCGACACTGAAATCTGTCCATTTTGAAAATCAACTTCTTTTGAAGATGAACAAGAATTTGTTCAGTTTAAAGTGATGATTCTGGTTGTTACTTTTGGTTCTGCTTTTTTCTGTGTTAATCGTGTTTTTATATTTTAGTAATTTCATAGTATTCATATATTGCTAAGTTCATATTAGCTCATACTGCTTGTTCATGGCGGCCACAGCACCCAAACAAATAAACTTCATAATTCAAAAAATTCTGACCCTTTGTATTTTTTATTAACAGCATTTACTTTTACTTTCAATACTTAAGTACATTTAATATCAGAAAATTACTTTTGATACTTAAGTACAAAAAAAAAAATCAGATACTTTAATACTTTTACTCAAGTAGTATTCTCATAGGTGACTTTTACTTGAGTAATTTTCCAGTCAAGTATCTTTACTTTTACTCAAGTATGACTTGTGGGTACTTTATACACCACTGGTTACACCCCTACTGGTTTTCAAACCTACTGGTTTCCCTGCGCGTGCGTTGTGTTCTCTTAACATCTGCAGCGGGGCTCTGTCTCGCTCACCAGATTCGTCACACATTCACAAACATATTGCTGGAGATCTTCAAGCCACCGTTCATATGCATTTCGGCGATTACGATTGTATAAGTGAGCAGTGCATCACAGCCACGGGTGAAGAAATACATTTTAGAAAAAATAAAAAGATCGCCCGACCTGGTTTCGATCTCTTTCACGCAAAAGGAGTCTGCACTCAAAGACGTGCAGTCTGTGCGCTGCGCCACCAGATATTAGTTTCAGCCCAAGTAATTTATCAATTGATCCATTAAGTCACATTTCTTATGTTTTCATGGGAACAGTTTGGTTGAAGGGATCTGAAACAACTGGTTACCTTGAGCGGATATTTACACTTTGAAACATGTTTATAGTGATGCTTGTTCGCAACACTTTTGCCACACAATACCGACGCATTTCCGTGTGTGACTGTTTACCTGTGGAAATATACATTACCGTTTTTCATTTTTAGCCATTATTTGATCAATATTCTGTGCGGCCCTCACACCCCCCGTGATTTTCTTATTCGGCCCACTTGCTACTGAAGTTGAATAGCCCTGGTCTATATTATGACCATGTCCATATATGATCAATGTCTTCAACATCTATATTATGACCATGTCCATATACGATCAATGTCTTCAATGTCTATTCTGACTATGTCCATATATGATCAATGTCTTCTTTGTCTGTGTTCTTACCATGTCCATATATGATCAATGTCTTCCATGTCTTTGTTCTGACCATGTCCATATATGTTCAATGTCTTCCATATCTATGTTCTGACCATGTCCATATATGATCAATGTCTTCTATGTCTGTGTTCTTACCATGTCCATATATGATCAATGTCTTCCATGTCTGTGTTCTTACCATGTCCATATATGATCAATGTCTTCCATGTCTTTGTTCTGACCATGTCCATATATGTTCAATGTCTTCCATGTATATGTTCTGACCATCTCCATATATGATCAGTCTTCCATGTCTATGTTCTGACCATGTCCATATATGATCAATGTCTTCTATGTCTATGTTCTGACCATCTCCATATATCGAATTATGTCTCGTATGCCTCTGCTCACCATCTCTCCCTGAAATGTAAATAACTGACCTCTAGGTTAAAACCTAAATATAAGCTGGTTAACATCCATAAATGGACATAAAGATGTGTGTGGCGGGTTTAGGGTGTAAAGGTCTTGTAGTTTCTTTAGCGAGTTGATGGAATTCTGCAGTCCAGCAAACTAAGCTTTTCCTCCCGTGATTCATGTCCAATAAATAACTCGACTAAATTGATCTTGGCCTCCAACTTCATCCGTGACCAGTCTGTTCAACGAAAGTCAGCCACCACGTCTGAGCTCACCTGTTGACCTCCACGTGCATCTCCTCCTTCAGCTTCATCTGGTCCTCCTCGCTGAGGTTGTCGAACCCTCGATCGGCGTCGCGCAGGTAGCTCTCGATGAAGTGCAGCTGCGAGGAGACGAGACGAGTGAGCGACGGCACAAAAAAGCGAGAGAACCGAGAACCGGGCGGGGTTCGGCGTGTCGTACACACCTGCTGGGCCTTGGAAGGGTAGGCCTGAGCGTTCACTTTGAAGAAGGGGAACTCCTCACAGCTGTAGTCGTACATCCATTCACAGAAGTGGTTGCCGATGTCGAATCCCCTGTAAAGTCAGAGAGAGAGGCCGGTGACGCCTTCACGCTCATACAAACTGAGATCTGGCTCCGTGTGGCTCGGACATTTGAGTGGAGTGGTATTTATTTTCCCTATGTGACGTGAAGCCCTTTGTTTCATGGCCGATGAGGCAGGAAAGAAGCTCTCTGGCACAAATTGCCAAATAGCACCACAGAGAAAGACACCGTGCAGGTATCCGACCATCGAATTTGCAATCATGGTATACAAAAAGAAACAAACACAGGAATTGTCATCATTAAGAAATAACTTAACTTTCACTATGAGCAACTATTTGAGGAACTTCAGTGAGTGTCTGGGATTTTAGTTCCCACACCGTTATCAGCAAATCCTCCCAGTGCTCTCCGAGGGAGTCTGTGAACCCGACTCCGCCCCCTTCTGTTTCCACATCCAGCGGATATGAGCCAATGAGACAGAAAGGTTTTTTTAAGAACAGTGTGCGTGGTCTTCCTGAACACACGTGATGGCACACGTGCCTACACGCTTGTTATGTGGGGTGTTGGCGTGTTCGCTGGCCCACAGACGAGGAGAATTAAAGAGGCCACGCCGAAGGGAAAGAGAGAGGGGGACGCTCGCCTGAGATCAACAGAGCCAAGGCCGACCAGTTTCACATGAACCGACGACTCAGGAATTCACACGCGAAGCCACTGAACACGTCTGAAGTCTCTCCAAGGTTGATGGAGCCTCAGGTGTGGGCCTCCGGTCCCATTGTTATCATCTAGTGGCGGCTAGATGAGCTTGTTAAGAGATTCTTTGCGCTCGACTGGAGAGGAAATTCCCCATCGCCTCCGATCGGGGCAACAACAGGCCTGGATACGTGCGTCCCTATTGGCCCACATGGAACCTATTGGCTGCATTCCTTTCCTTCTCATCCCTCATCACATTTAGCTTCTTCTCCGGCTCAGTGTTACTTCATCTCTGATAATAATTCAGATTTCTATAGCGCTTTTCTAAGTCCCCAAAGACGCTATCCCTTCATCTCTGGCAAAACAAGAGGATGAGGAAGTGTAACAGAGATTTCAACTAGGGCTGCAACAACGAATCGATAAAATCGATTATTAAAATAGTTGGCAACGAATTTCATTATCGATTCGTTGCGTCGCGCGATTATTACGGCACTCAATAAGTCACGGAGTATAAAAAAGTTGAGTTGATCGCAGAGCGACGCAGGAGAAACCAGAGTGGAGAGAGAGACGGAACGCTGCGTTGTGAGAGCCAATCAGCGCTGAGCTGCTCCTCTGTTGATGAATCTAATTGGCTGCTGCTGCTCACGTGGCGCTGGATGCGGAAGTCCTTCACGTAGTCGGAGACATTCACGGAGCTGAGTGCGCCTCCGGGTGACGTTATGAACCCAGACACCAGGGCGCTACATGTCACGACGTGTGGCATTTCCACAAGAAGTATAACGTAGAAAACATGGTTATTTATTCCGTGGCGGATGGCTGAAAATATTTTTCCGCGGAGAAAGGCAACGGAGATAAGCCACGCCCCCTCACCACACGTATGAGGCGTTTAACCCATAAATAGCCAACTCAGGAGAGTAAACCGCTGTCAGTCTGTTAGTGACGGGTTCATCCACATGACCAATGAACAGGGTTCATCCACATGCTGACCAGTGGATCTCCAGGACCTTTCCATGATTTTAAACCAAATTTCCATGATTAAACATTTAGTGAAAACTCTGTGTATACATGAACAAGTGAGAAGATGTAGAATTAAAAGGCATACAGTATATATTCTGTGTAAATTAACATTTGAATATAACACATTTGCATTACTTTTCCATCATTTTGGGTTTTTCATGACCGTACGGACCCCGTTTTGAATAATGGGTTGAAAATTAGTGGGGTTTTTTTTTAATACGATTAATCGAAAAAATAATCAACAGATTAATCGATTATCAAAATAGTCGTTAGTTGCAGCCCTAATTTCAACAGCATTGCGTGATCAGATAAACGAGAGTATGGATGAATCATGATTGAAGAAATAATGTGGCGTGGCGTGGGAGGCGGAGTTAAAGGAAACGCTGACGTTAAAGGTCGCAGGACAGAGGATGTCGTATGTGGAAAGCAAATTTCTAATTTCTGACGTTGGGCTATACAAAATAAATGTTATTTAATTGGTGCGCTTGCTCCACCTGCTAATCATTGTGAAAGCTGCCGGAAGATCAGAGGTGACGCGCTACCGAGGCGAGACTGTACCGAGGCGACGCGCTACCGAGGCGAGACTGTACCGAGGTGACGCGCTACCGAGCTGACGCGCGACCGAGGTGACACGGTACCGAGGTGACACAGTACCGAGGTATCTTTTTTGTTTTTTTAAGCTATTTCTTGAAGAATAAAAGCAAGCAACGTTCTATATTTACCATCATTTTTGACAAATCCCATGAAAAGGACCAAAACTGGTCTCTTATTCCTTCATGACTGGTCCTAATAGTGATTTCTGGCACTCTCATTTTTAGTAAACATGACTTAAACAGGAGTACATAGTGCATTTGTTGGGGGCTTCTTTAGAGTGCCGATTAATGCACATTTAATACGAATAAAAATGAAAACTGAGCTCTATGGCACAGAGAAAGAAGATATATACAGGACTGTCTCAGAAAATTAGAATATTGTGATGAAGTTCTTTATTTTCTGTAATGCAATTAAAAAAACAAAAATGTCATGCATTCTGGATTCATTACAAATCAACTGAAATATTGCAAGCCTTTTATTCTTTTAATATTGCTGATTATGGCTTAAAGCTTAAGAAAACTCAAATATCCTATCTCTAAATATTAGAATATCATGAAAAAGTATACTAGTAGGGTATTAAACAAATCACTTGAATTGTCTAATTAACTCGAAACACCTGCAAGGGTTTCCTGAGCCTTGACAAACACTCAGCTGTTATAAATCTTTTTTTTACTTGGTCTGAGGAAATATTAAAATTTTATGAGATAGGATTTTAGAGTTTTCTTAAGCTGTAAGCCATAATCAGCAATATTAAAAGAATAAAAGGCTTGCAATATTTCAGTTGATTTGTAATGAATCCAGAATGCATGACATTTTTGTTTTTTTAATTGCATTACAGAAAATAAAGAACTTTATCACAATATTCTAATTTTCTGAGACAGTCCTGTATATACACAGATACAACATGAGTAGAATCAACTCACTGTGTTACAGTAGTCGCTGACTTACCTGTAGTTGTATCTGCTGTACTCAAAGTCAATGAGCATGAGCTGCTGTTTGTCGGAGCTCTGTTGGCCCTTCAGCAACAGGATATTTCCTGAAAGTGACGCACGAAAAAAGTTAGTTTTTTTTAACGAGAGAGAAACGCTAATGTGCAGCAGCTGTGTTGCCATCGGCATCCATAGGCTTCACCTTCTTGACAGTCGTTGTGGCAGAAGACGACAGGAGAGCGCGTGGAATCCAGCAGAGACCTGAACACACAGAAAGGTGATGGCTTTATGGTTCAGGTCAAGAAACGCATGCAAGTCAATGTAACGTTGTCCAAGTGTTGGACACACGCCTCTGTGTTCATGTGCGTTCATACTTGAGCATATCCATCTCCTTCGGCAGGTTGTAGGCCAGCAGGCGGTTGAAGCGACGCAGCTGAGAGTCTCTGATGAAGGTCAGCCTCATGACTTGGTTCAGGTACCTGGCGAGGGCGTTACACACTCAATGCAAATCTAGGGTAATGATAACCTCTTCTACAAAGAACCAATGACTTATACAAATAATATATTGATTACTTGTAAAAGCAACAAAAAAGTAGTCTGATAAAATAATAATATTTTACCAACAGAAATTATTGAAGTGATAACGGCAACCGTAGTAGTGCTAACCGTAGTAGTGCTAACCGTAGTAGTGCTAACCGTAGTAGTGCTAACCGTAGTCGTGCTAACCGTAGTAGTGCTCGTGAGTAACTGTAAGCAACCGTGGTAGTGCTAACCGTAGTAGTGCTAACCGTAGTAGTGCTAACCGTGGTAGTGCTAACCGTCGTAGTGGTGCTAACCGTGTAGTCGTGCTAACCGTAGTAGTGCTAACCGTAGTAGTGCTAATCGTAGTAGTGCTAATCGTAGTAGTGCTAACGGTAGAAGTGCTAACCGTAGTAGTGCTAACCGTACTAGTGCTAACCGTAGTAGTGCTAATCGTAGGAGTGCTAACCGTAGTCGTTTCCTACCGTAGTAGTGCTAACCGTAGTCGTGCTAACCATAGTAGTGCTAACCGTAGTCGTGCTAACCGTACTAGTGCTAACCGTGCTAACAGTGCTAACCGTAGCTAACCATAGTAGTGCTAACCGTGTAAAAGCTAACCATAGTAGTGCTAACCGTAGTCGTGCTAACCGTAGTAGTGCTAACCGTAGTAGTGCTAACCGTAGTAGTGCTAACCGTAGTAGTGCTAACCGTCGTAGTGCTAACCGTAGTAGTGCTAACCGTAGTAGTGCTAACCGTAGTAGTGCTAATCGTAGTAGTGCTAACCGTAGTAGTGCTAACCGTAGTAGTGCTAACCGTAGTAGTGCTAACCGTAGTGCTAACCGTAGTAGTGTTAACCGTAGTAGTGCTAACCGTAGTCGTTTCCTACCGTAGTAGTGCTAACCGTAGTAGTGCTAACCGTAGTAGTGCTAACCGTAGTAGTGCTAACCGTAGTAGTGCTAACCGTAGTAGTGCTAACCGTAGTAGTGCTAACCGTAGTAGTGCTAACCGTAGTAGTGCTAATCGTAGTAGTGCTAACCGTAGTCGTGCTAATCGTAGTAGTGCTAAAGCAGTAGGTATTAGCACCAGGAATAGCAGTAGTTCTATGTGTGTGAGAAACGTGACACGTCCGAAGGTCAATAATACAACTCAGATCTGAGTTTGCGTTATGTCAAGAACTTTTCAAAGCATGTTCCAAACCGGCCTTGTCAGTGACCTTGAAGGAAACATCCAGAGTATTTATGCAGTAGGTTGACTGAAGTGTGAATAAACACAAAAGTGTGTTCTCTAGTTGGCTCAAATCATCATTACCGCTATTATAAAACCAACAAAGAGTGCGTGCATACGTTTACTGATACTCCCCCTGAGGCGGTACGACTCATTTTGGTAAACATGGAGCAGAAAGAAAAAGAAAGGGACCGAAACCAGAGGAAACCAGCATAACGACCTGCTGTTCCCCGTGAGCAACGTTAACTCGGCACAGATGCCGAGCACGCGGTCGCAGCGAACGCTGCTAGCTTACTATCGGCAACCGTTAGCCGGTGGGGGCAGGAAAAAAAACGTGTTTCTTCCTACAAATAAAGAACCAAGCTCACATAACATCCCTTGTCCCCCATTTTAGTCCATCCAAGACATTCCCTGCTACAACCTAGCTTGGTCTTCTATGACCAGTAGCTCATGGCGGCTAACGTTGGTAAACTTTAGGTAGATATTGCCACCGAGTCAGTCCATGTTTCATCATTTACCAATATTTAAGCTAGAATTGGAACTACACTCATGTGTTGAGCATCTGAGATGAACTAGTGAAGAAGATCACCAACAGATTCCCTGACATCCAGATAAACTGATCTTACGTTTCTCATTTCTCACGCTTTTGTTTCGTGTCATGGAAATGTTCTAAATCGTTCACGGGGCAATTACAAATGAGTAATACTTCTAATAGATAATCCGGCAAATGATTAAAATCCCTAAAACTGGACAATGGACTTTAACACCACACACTGACAAATGTTGCGCAATGTTGTGCTAACAAGCGCCAACAAAGGTTTTGCAACCAACAGATAAACGTAGTCATTAAATCAGAAGTATAATTGGATAAGACAACTGTCGATGAGTCATCGCTCGCTACCCTCGGCTACTAGACCTCCAGCTACCGCCGCTGGGACGGGGCGGGACAAGTGGAGCTGGGATAGCCCAGAGCTCGACCAGACGCCAATGACTTACTTGTCCATGGTTCCAAACAGCCACTTGGGTTCCTTGTTGAAGGGCATCCTCATGGCGTGAAACTGGGCCATTTTCTCCGCTACCTCCGATGAGATGCTCGGGACGCTCAACTCCCAGGTGTCCAGTTTACGACTCTGTCGACGGCACACCGTGAATGGATTATTCACACAGTAAGCGTGGTGGCGTCTTTACATACGAGAAGGCTACTGATGCTGAGAAATCACACAGGACATCTTAGTGTTTAGGTTCAAAGTCTCACAAAGTTGTCTGGACATAAGCTTATACGTTTGTGGGTGTGTGTGTGTGATATGCAAGTGTGTGTGTGTGTCTGTCCGTGACTAATCTCGCATTCAGCTGCAGAAAACGGCATAATATTTTGAGTGGCCTGTTATGGCTGCGTGCTCGAGAATCTCTCGTGGCCGCGACGACCCGCACTTTCTCAAAACACCTTTTATTGCCCGTTCATGCCGCCGGTGACGGCCTGCAACACGACAGCACCAGGCGGTGATCTGCACTCTACCGACTACACCTTCCACGTGCCTTTCAGAAACTGTGTAGAATTGTATGCCGGGCCATGACCTAGCAGAACATCCTTCTTCAAACCAGATCACATGGATCTATTGAAGCAATTTATGAGCTCCGCGCGACGTCAAGATGGTTTTCTAGAATTAATTGTGTTGTAATTGAAACAACTGTATTTATTAAAGTTTCTTGCTTCAACCTGCAGTCTAAGAGTTTGAACACGTGATAACTTCATAACTTAACTTGGATTGATGGATCCTGCATGTTACGCTCCACCAGAGGCATTTCTGGTACTGGTATGAAAAACGTTCTATGTTTATGGGGAACATCGTAGATTATATACGAATGGAGCAAACTAACTACGAATGGGTATTAAATACATTACTTATGAAGTAATAGAATACTTTAGCACAAAGGGATACGAGTTGTGATACCAAGAGTAGACTATTTATTATAACTTTCTATAACCCTTATTTTTCAAATTTAACAAAAGAATCATAAAAGAAGAATCTTGAAAAACTAAACATAGGCGATTATACAGGAACATTGCCCAGTAAAGTACTCTTTAATACATTTTGTATTAAACCAGGAACTCTACGATTCAAGAATCTTGGAAGTAAGATTACAAACATGATCAGACATTCATAGTTTTGAGATCTGCTTCTCACGTACAGAACAATAACTCAATATATTATATAACACATTCTAAGAGACGTGCATGAGCAACAGGGTGGTGACTTACCGGCATGTACTGCTCCAGCCGGCCCTGAGGGAAAATGCCGTAGAGTTTAGGTCCCAGCTCCCTCTCGGCCAAGATGGCAAACATCACACTCTCCAACACCAAGGCCTCCGCACCCTGACGACACACAACAGGACAGACACTGAGCAGCGGAAACATTTGACAGATTTAAATGAACAGAATGAGACAAAGAATGAGGAACGAGGCCGAGAGCTTTGTTCTGCCCACCACGGCTGAAACAAGAAAGACGAGCGTGAGGAGCGAGACCCGGACCAGAGCGTGGTTCACGTTAACGTTTAGACTTTCCACGTCTCCGGCGCACATCATGGCGGCCTGGGCCCCCCATTTCATTTCCACTTTAGTTTGGATCCCACTGGAGTCGGAGCTAAAGGTCCTTCTGGTGAACTTGCATGATTGACGAGCATCAAGAATAACGATATAGAAAGAAACTTCTCTCCGATGGAGGTCACATATGGGCGTCAATGTTCCTTTGGGACCGTTTCGTAACCGGTTAAAAGTTCATCACACCATCTTTAATGTTAATGTTTGGAGATTTATGATATTTCCAGCCGATGCCACACATTTTATATGCTTCTTAAATGCCGTCCCATCTCTAAATAGCAACCAGATATCTGCGTTCAGACTTGGCGGTGCCTTCAGGGGACATTCTCCACACGTTTCTTGATTCAACTGAGGTGGGTAGTCTCCCGTTGGCCGATCACGGCTGGCTGTGTGAGACCGACCGGGTTAAAGCTTCACTCGTTCGCGGGAAAAGGTATGCGTTAAAAGAGCCATAGTTAGATTTTATGAAACGATATCGGACCCTTCCAATGAAGATCCGATTGTAATCAGAAAACCTGTGAAACCCGAGATAATATCACAGGACTTTAAAAGATAGAGCAACCGTCACAAGATCTTAGAGAGTACGAATACATACACCCATTTTTAACACATTTAATTTCCTTCTGCACAGAGAAATGATAACTCGGCTTTTGTATTAGCAGCCAGTATTTTTGTATTCGGCCGTTTAATCTCTCACAATCCAGAACTGAAGGGAACGGAGAAGGATGGGAGAAAAGCTGTGGTCGGGGTTAGTCGGGTCTGCCGGAGGAGAACACAAGAGGTGGACTCAAACCCCGGGAGGAGTCGGACCACTCAGGGTAGAAGTTCCTGAAGCCGAGGGGGAAAAAATGGGTCTTTCTCCCGTCGTCTCAGAGACACACAAAAGGTCACACAACAACACAAGTACCATGGAGCCCACCAGGGGGGCTCGAGGTTGGCCGTGAAAGACCTTCTCTCTTTCCAACACAAACAACGAGCCCCAGAGCCAGAAACAATAGAAGTGTGTTTGTGTGCTGGCTTCTCCGGATTCACTCCATTGTGTGGCGAAGACAGAGCGCCCAGGCGTCTCACCAAATGGGCAGCAGTCGTGAGCAGAGGACCGATTGAGACTGTGGGAAACTCAAACGGGCCGGTGGAGCTGGATCTTAACAGCCAGAGCTGAAGAGTCCAGAGGAGTCTCAGCGAAACCAAAAGTAAATGGTGGCTTGTCAGTTCAACTCAAACAGAAACACATCTTTTACGAGAGTTTCCCCAGAAGAGGTTCCAGGTCCCCTCTGCCCCGTTTAGCAAGGAACATTAGTGAGTCAGCATTGGTTGAGAACCGACGGTCAGAACCTTTCACGAGTAGCCAGCTCACAAGCTGAAACATGACATCGTGATCAGACGATCGCCGATTGGTTCTCAGATTGCATTTCGGCCAATGGGTTCCGCCCAACACAGACTTGTTAACCTGCATTCAACCCAAGTCTTCTCCAACCGAAACTCTTCCGATACACCGAGTTCGTCCAACTGCCCACATCTGTTGAGAGATTTGAGTATCGTTGTAACGCGTTGCACATCTTCACCCTCTTCAGTGAATGACCTTGAGATAAACGGCTGTAGAGACGAAGCTTTGGATCTGAGGGCTGGAGTCCTTGGCTACTGGCCAGGGAATGTGTTTCACACCGAGCACCCAGCAGGAAGCCCCCTCAAGCGAAACGAGGCTAGGTGCCAGATTTCTCAAAACAAAACTCGACTGCACTATGGAGACGATCAGTACTGCGCTCCGACTCTAGGGGACGCAGGCGAAGAATGGAACTTCACACGTCTTCTCTGGTTTCAATGGAGTGACCAGAGCACACGGTCCGGTCACTAGTTTCCCGTAGATACCCCTCATGTATTTACTGTCGTCGGCACAGCTGGTTCAGGTACTACGAACCTTTTAAATCAGTGGTCACCAACCTTTTTGAGCCCAAGATCCCTGACCTCCGCCTTCATGACCGGCAAGATCTACCTATAATACCGAGGTACACTGAGGCTTTTTATTTGGCCTAATTCTAATTGAATGAAATCAAAACACTTTGGTCCAGCTTTCAAATTGATGAGACCAGGAACACAGAATTTAAGTGCGATATAAAAAGTAAGATATTTGTTCACCGCACACAATATGAACAAGAAAAAAACACATTTGCAATGAGCAGCTGGATAAACTACCAATATAAATGTTGTATTTGTTTACTTTACAACACGACACTGACAAAATGATCAGTCAGTGCAACTCATGTAAGTTCAGCTCTCATCACAATGCCATCAAGTCATGTGACTCCAGTCAGTGTGATGGCTGTGACTGAACTCTGTGAGCTTGTAGTTAGTTCATAAGCACAGACAGACAGTCTGAGGCCGTCTGTGAGCTGCTGTCAGTAATCCAGCTCCTGGTCTTTGATTTGGTGATTTTCTCAACTTCACTGACGAGTTTTTCAGGGCAAATTTGGTATTCATGAGTGTCAAACAGCGGCAGTGCGATTTGACACTGTTTCCGTTTTTAAAACTATGAGTCCTCCGCGAAAATACGGAGCAGACATCAGTTTAAACTCCTGGATTAATCAGTCGGGTTTCCTCCTCCGCTCCTTCCTCCCGTCTCCCCCTCTGATACACAAAGACGGGGGGGGGGAAGAGAAGACAAAGAACACGGCGCGAGGACAACTGAGCCTCATTGAATAGAGCTGAGATTGTTCTGGAATGTTTGATGTACACGTGGGTATGTGTCATATGCAAAAGCCTTTAAAAGGTGAATTTACATTTTTTGTAAAATGGAGAACATGCCCCCCGCCTCCAGAGGGTTAACAGGACATATGTGAATGTCAGTCAGTTACCAAGGCCACTGGTTCTGCTGCTGTTCAATGTTAAAGATGACAGGACCAATGGAGTCTCAAATATACTTCATTTTTTTTACTAATCTGGATGTTTCACTGAAGAAACAATTTATCATCCACGATATTAAATACCTCGCTGGCACTTTATAGGTAGGAGCCTCTTTAAAAATACAGCTCTGTGTGAAGTTTTTCTTTAAAAAGAAGAAAAAAATAACTTTTAATCGCGATTAATGAATTTCTAAATGTGCAATTAATTAGTTAATTTTTTTTAATCGATTGACAGCCCTAGTGATAACACATCAATACCTCACGACACTTATCACTAGCTGTAATTTAAAACTATATCCAAAACTGTACATACTAGAACCTTTCTTGGTCTTGTACATATGACCACCTTCTGTATATATTTTTCTCTTTTAGATTTTTCTTTCTTGTCATAGTGTTATTTCTAAACTGTTGATTAAGAGAGCCCTGCACCACATTTCCAACGGGTCTGGACTGTCGGTCTAGGGCACAAATGGCAGATAAAACCTTGAATCTTGTACAAATTAAACTGGAAACTTGGCTTCAAGTATTTCTCTTCAACATGAAATGTGATTAAAAAAAAGATGCAATGTGTCACATGCTCCAAACAGATAGGGGACAGCATTTCACCTCTTCTACTAACTAACAGACACATAATGGTCCATTCAGAGTCAAACAGACCATAAACCAGGGGGATCTTTAGGGCGGCCTTCACGGCCATTGACAGATATTTAGCATGGGCGTATACGGCGTCTTCACATCACCGTAGAGGCGGTTCAAATAAGGTCACTTTCATTTATTGGGTGCAAAAAAACAAAATGGCGGCAGATGAAATCCAAGATGGCGGACGGGCAAAACAGGCTAAACTCAAAGCATGCTCAAACCAATGGGCGACGTTACTATGACTACGTCCACCACAATCAATGCTACTCGGTAGCAACGCTCATCTTTCAATCATCACGTGTGGTTTGCCAGCGGTCCCATTGACCCTCCATCGGGTTTCATTTCCTCTGACCTATTTTAGCGGTCCGTTTGTTTTGGCTCTGAATCGATGTCAAAGCACAGAAGAAATGTCACATTCCGTAATAATACAAAAACGCACCTCCCCCGCTCCATTTCCTAACAGGAAACAGAAACTTCCTCCCATAGTTAGACACACTTTTTGAATGAACAGGAGTCTGAAGCCACGCCCCCTCTGGATATTTGCTCGCCTCTGAAGGTAAACTGCGACACTGGGTCCGACATCGTCTCCGAGAGGTGCACCGTCAACACGCTTATCTGCTCTGTTGTGCGTGTCAACAAACCTGCACAGGGGTGTGTGGGGGTGGTGTGTGTGTGGGGGGGTGGGGTAGATCATTGACTCCAGACCGCTGCGATGCGTTGATCAGTCTCCCAGTGGACTCGTGTCAAAGGGCCGGCGAGAAGCACTTGAACAAACACATTTTGTCACGTTACGACCACCAAACACCAACTTGGCCGTGTGTGCCGACATCGTTATGGAGATTACGCCGGGGAACTGGCATGATCTGGAATTCATCAAGTTCTTGACGATGGGAATTAGAAATAAAAGGCGTGTCTCTTACTTCTTAAGAACTTAGATCTGGAGTATATCTGACATGCCGTGTGAAGTGCCGCCGCAGAGACTAACAGGGACGTTCTATGTAATCCGAAATAGGATTTACTGCCGCCGAGCTTCAGCCTCGACGCTCGCTGCCAGGAAAAGAAGCCAGAGCGGCAACAATAGCCAACGGGCTGATGACCTCACCTCCATCACATGACGGGGGAGGGGGAGCGGTGACTCAGGCGTGGTAAAGCCGGGGGCAAGGGTCGCCGTGATATGGCGCACGGCCAAAGAATTTCTAGGTCACGGTGGTGGTGGGGGGGGGGGGGGGGTGTCTTGGCGAACGCTTCGGGCTGCCGGCCTCTCTGAACACGTTAAAGCTGCGGCAGATTTATGATGAAAACTTTCTCGGCTCAATTTACCTTCTTCTAGCGTCTTGGTGTGTTCCAAATGGATTTGTTTTGCAATTAACCCAATTATTTTTTGTAGTACAGATGTATTACTTATTTGCATCAATTTTCAGGGCTACCTTATTTCGATAAGGTTAAAACATTCTTGTTGGATTTTGTCCACATTTTGAAGTCAGTGTGAATTTGAGATGGAGATAAATAAAAAGACAGTCCCAAAAGAACCATTTTCTTTGTTTTTCCATGCTAATAAAATGTTGTAGAAACCAGGCCATGACAGATACACGAACACACCGCTCCGTTACACCCGGTAGAATATAGAGGGGAAGAAAAGGAGATGTCATGCTCATTGTACAGTGTGTTACAGGTGAATGAGGTCCACATTTAACCAACAGATATCCCAATTAAACATCCAGTTGATTGGTTACATTAAGACAATTGTTTTTTTGTATTCCAAGTTTTCTGAAACGCCATGTTTAAATATGCAACTGAGGCTACAGGTAACATTTTGTAGTACAATAAAGTGTTACGGACGAATAATTCACCGGAGCGTGAAACGCAGTTTCTGCCGACTCGGGTTTCTCGAAAAGCACGAACTGCCTCCGCCGAATGAAATCAGTAACTGCAGCAACTCGGCTCCGACAGCCGCGCGTCAGTAAGTGGAAACAGGTGTTAAATGAATTCTGAACGCACTCGAAACCACCTGTGCCTCAGGATAGAAGAAAAACAAACACATTCTACACTGGTAAAAGAGGCCGGAGAATGTGGCCACGCATCAGGAGAGCCGGGAGGAGGAGGACTCTGGGCAGGAGGAGCCCGTCGTCAGTGACTTACTTACTTGGTACGGATTTTCTCTGTTTGACTGTCGGCAATCCCCTTTATTACAGGACATCTATCAACAAAAGAAAAAGGAAAAGAGCTATCTGTGAATACATGCGAGTACCGTTCATGAGAGCCCAACATCCAAAAACCTAACCACGCCTGCAGTGCAGACGGTACAAGTTCAAACACACAGCGGGTCGTTTGGGGGCGTGACAGTGCGGGGAGCTCGCCCTGACTATCTGAGTGTATCCCAAACAGAGGCCCCACGTTTACGAGTAGCCCCATATAAACATCAAATGTTACACCACAAACACATGAAGAGCTACAAGTCGAGTCATTACGGGCTACAAGTAAATACATTAAGTTAAAGAGCTACAGGTCAAGTATTTAAGAGCTACAAGTTATGTCTTTAGGTTTAAGAGCTACAAGTCAAGTCATTAAGAGCTACAAGCAAATACATTAAGTTTAAGAGCTACACGTTGAGTCTTTACGAGCTATAAGAGCTACAACTTGAGTCATTAGGAGCTACAAGTAAGTACATTAAGTTTAAGAGCTACAAGTTGAGTCATTACGAGCTACAAGTCTTTAAGAGCTACAAGTCGATCCATTAAAAGCTACAAGTCGAGTCATAAAGAGCTACAAGTCGATTCATTACGAGACACATTACGAGCTACAAGTTGAGTCATTAAGAGCTACAAGTCGATTCATTAAGAGCTACAGGCTTCAGAGGTTTCACTTTATTCTGTTTGAAAATGGGCGCTACCAACAGTCCAGTTGATCGCGCCATGTTGACTAGCGAGCAGCAGTAGATGCCGGTGTTTCGGTTTAACCGGCTACCGATTTTAAATATCTGTGTTTAATACCGATTCCAACCCTTTACCAGAGTTACTCGGCGCATTCGGCCGAAAGTCACAAGGCCACTCGGTAACTTTGAACGCCTGGCGGGAATCCGGTAGAATACAAGTTGATCCGGGAGAGTCCGAACACACGGCGGCCGGACCTTCTGATACCACATTTAAAAAGCCGGCCAGCTGGGGGAAAGAACGCCTCTCCGGTTGCCGGCCGTAAAAGGATTTATTATAGCCCGGGGTACAAAAAGGTTTATCTATTTGTTAATAAATCACCGTTATCCAACGCGCTATTGGCATATCTCCATTGCCGAGAGACGCCGACCTCCAGAGCAGCCGGGCTCCGTTTAATCATTAGCGGCGGTGCACTCTGACGGCGTCGGAGCTCCTGAATCACCATTAGCCGTTTTGATTACGCGACTAATTCCTGAGAGGCGCGACTGTTCCGATGGAGACGGCGGCCGTTACCGTGGTGAAGAACACGCCGCGTTGGCTCTCGCTCAGACGTCCCCGGCAATAAAACGCTTTTATTACGCGGCTTTTAGTTAAGACTTAATGCGGGATTCATTGGGCAGATTTTCAGGCTGCGGGAGCAGCAGGACCCCGTCGGCGAGTCTTCTTTGTGTCGGACCAAGCAAACGGCGTGCAGAAGATCAGACGCCGTTGACCCCTCGTCAGTCAAAATGAAATCAGTGACGTGGACTTAAGTGGCTTATCTCTGTAGTTCTGTGACACACTGGAGGTCATGACCTCTGGCCAGTCCGACCACATCACCTCTACCTTTCTGTGCCTTTCTGTGCATACGTCATCGATCCTCACTTGTGCGAGCCGTGAAGCAACGACGCTCCAAACGACGCACTCTTTCAGGGCCACGAAAAACATCTCAAGTCACACTTTTTTTTAAAAATCCAGTTGACTTTTTAGACGATTCGGGAATCACGATGCCGGGGTTTTGAGAGGAGAAAGGGGACAGACGGGAGAGGTGTTTTCGGGGCTCGGTCGTCCCCCTCAGGGCGTCTGCCCAGCCGAGTGGTGTGCTGCGTCAGTCAGTGTGTGTTACGTCTTTGTATTAGGCTGAGATTTCAGGGATCTCATACTGTACCGTGTTTTTTGGTGGGTTCACCTGGGAACAAGAGTACCCAGGAGGGCACGCTCCTTTGGGAAGCCTACGGCAAAGAACACATGCATGTACAGCCATGGGGGTACATCATCATGTACAACAATGGCTAACACGCGCGCACACACACACACACACATAAGCATATGAGCTGCAGCCACACGCACACACACAACAAGCTCTGGGGGCGACAGGGTCACATCACACAGTAGTAGGTTTTATCTTGTGGTTTGTTTGTTTCTGTGATAATCAGCTCATATCGACCGTTGACCAGTTACACGAGTCATCTCTTTGAAAAAAGTCAAACATTTTTACAGGAAGTTTTTTTTAAATGCTGCCATTTTGCGCACTTTGGACCTTTCCGACACTGCCCGTGTCCACGTTTACTTCCTGTCGGCCTCCGTTATCGACACACACCGGCGACAGGAACTAGACTGGGACACGATTTACAAGTGTGAAATGGTCTGCAGCGGCTAAACTGTAACAATGAGACTAATATCTACAGGCTATCGAGGGGAAAGTAGTTTCTACGACATCCTCGTGAAGAGTAGTTGTCTTGGCTTACTTGTTGCTCTCTTTTTTTCTGCAAAAACAAACACACAGCGTTTTAAACTAGCAATAAGAGATGCGGCTCCCACCTGTAGGATGGCCCCATAGAGGCGCAGCAGGACGCTGCGGGGCTCGTCCCCAACAGGGTCCAGGCGGTCAGGGAGGCTGCACAGGAAGAGCTTGTTGCTCAGACCACCCCTGGGGAGACAGAGGGGGGGGGCATGTTACATGTAGATATTGCTTCCAAAAACAACAGAATACCCCTTGCTGCCTGGACGACAGGCGGTAGAATACAATAGTGCGCATTACAGTGTCACATTACCTCGTTCAACCGTCGCCTGTGAACCCGTAATCCTTTACATACATTGTTGTCATAGGTTTGAAGGCCAGATGTCACACCGCATTATGTCACTTCAGACGATTTAAAAGCAACGGCTTAGTTTAGAAAAAATTAGAATTTTTTTAAAGAAACCCAATTGTGCGAACGCCTAAAATAGCGGTTTACGTCAAGTTTTTTTTTTACATAACTATAATATATTAATTTTTTCTTTTTTTGATAGTTATTATATGCTAAAGACTACCCATTTTTAAAATAAACAGACTCGTGTTAACACCTAGAATAGGTGTTAAAGTCCAGACAGTTTTTCAAAAATAACTATGTTATATTCTATTTTTTGTTTTTTGATAGTTATGGCCTTCAAAATGTCAAAAAAGTTAAAGACTGCCTTTTGAAAAGAACGACCTAAAATATCTGTTTAAATCTATATATTTTGAGTTATTGGCCTTCAAAATATCAAAATACATTTCCATTTTAATAGAAACCCAATTATGTCAACACCTAAAATAGCTGTTAAAGTCTAGACTTTTTTTTTAAATAACTATTTTATATTCTTTTTTTGATAGTTATGGCCTTCAAAATATCAAAAGGTTAAAGAATGCCTTCTGAAATAAATAAATAATTACCACCTAAGATATCGGTTTGAGTCAATAAATTAATATATACATATTTTTTTATAGTTATTGGCCTTCAAAATATAAAGAAATTAAAGACATTGCCATTTTAATAGAAACCCAATTATGGCAACACCTAGAATAGCGGTTTAAGTCTAGACATTTTATTAATAACTTTTTAATATTCTTTTTTTTGTTTTTTGATAGTTGTGGCTTTCAAAATGTCAAACGTTAAGTCTATTTTTTTTTACTTTTAATTATGTCAACACCTAAAATAGTGGTTTGAGTCAACACATTTTTATAAAATTACTTTGTTGTATTCTTTTTTTGTTTTTTGATAGTTATGGCCTTCAAAATATCAAAAAGTTAAAGAATGCCTTCAGATAAAAAAAAATTATAATTACCACCTAAGATATCGGTTTGGATATATATATATATATATATACACATTTTTTTAATAGTTATTGGCCTTCAAAATATAAAAAGTGTAAAGACATTGCCATTTTAATAGAAACCCAATTATGGCAACACCTAAAATAGCGGTTTAAGTCTAGACTTTTTTTTAAGCCACAATTCTTAGCCTCCCAAATGTCACACGACACCATTTTAAAAAGGGGCGGTCCGAACATAAAGATGCGTTTCCCGGAGCGCTGCATCCTCGCGGAGGGGGTTGGCCCTTTAACGGTCACCGTCACGAGACGATGTGTAACGCAGCAGCAGCGGGAGGGCCTGTTTGCACCCGGCCCCGAGGAGCCCGGCCTACCGTATGATGGTGATGTGGAACTCGTCCCTGGCCAGGCTCTTCCACGCGCCGTGGAGGAACTCTCGGCACCACAGGTACGCCATGCGCTGGGTCTCCGGGTCCGGCTGCTCGAGGCGGACCAGGTCCTTGCAGTCCTCCTCGACGACGGCCTGGACCTGCAGCGCGTTCTCGGTCACCAGGATGCCCAGAGCGATGGAGGAGGGCGAGGAGGAGACCCCGGTGATGAATTTGGTTTTCATGTTGCTTCTTTAAAAAAGAAGAAATAAAACAAGCAAAATACTCTGAGTTGAACACCCCCACCCACCACTGAGCGGCGCAGGCGGATGTGAGGAGCCGCTCGGCTCGTGTCGCAGTCGAAGATTTATGTCGCTTATTCGGCCACAAATGTCTTTTTCTCTCTGTGAATGTACGGAGGACAGAGTGTTGTTTCTTTCTGTCTTTTACTCTTTTTCTCGCTGGTAGAAAGTAGAAGTGTCGCTGCGGCGTCGTGGAGCAGTAACGGTAAGCAGTAACTCGGCGGCGCGGGCTGGAGGAGGAATGAATAAAGTCTGACCGACGCGCGGCTTTACAAGGGAGCTGGAGGGGGCGGGGCTAGGGGGTCACGTGCCACTTCCGAGGCTCTTCCCTTAATCTAATTGGTTGCCTCTGACACAGCGCTTCAGGACCAAAACAAACGCGACGGTACATTCAGGAGCTATCCGACAGACGAGTACTAATGACAACATACTAATAAAGACAAACAGATTACAAATTAACCCCAATTTCATTAGATTTTCATGTTAATTTTGAAATCTATAATATGATAATAATATAATACTCATATAAAACACACATTATATACTGCCAAAATGTATGGTGCACTCTTGAAAACCGAAGGTATTTCTTCCTGTTATTTTATTCATTCCTCTTCTATTTTTTTACATTTTCAATTTAATTTATTTTGTAAAGGGCTTTACAATCTGTACACATAGACATCCCTGACCTTTGGACGGCCTGCATTTATAAGATTGGAGTGAGACACGCAGAAAATGCGATGTGATGATCTTCGCAATAAAACATCTTTGATGGGACACTTTGAAGGAACAGACTCCTGGAACAGACTCATGGAGCAGACTCATGGAACAGACTCCTGGAACAGACTCATGGAGCAGACTCATGGAACAGGTTCATGGAACAGAATCATGGAACAGACTCATGGAACAGACTCATGGAACAGACTCATGGAACAGACTCATGGAACAGACTCATGGAACAGACTCATGGAACAGACTCATGGAACAGACTCATGGAACAGACTCATGGAACAGACTCATGGAACAGACTCATGGAACAGACTCATGGAACAGACTCATGGAACAGGCTCATGGAACAGACTCATGGAACAGACTCATGGAACAGACTCATGGAACAGGTTCATGGAACAGACTCATGGAACAGACTCATGGAACAGACTAATGGAACAGACTAATGGAACAGGCTCATGGAACAGACTCATGGAACAGACTCATGGAACAGACTCCTGGAACAGGTTCATGGAACAGACTCATGGAACAGACTCATGGAACAGGCTCATGGAACAGGTTCATGGAACAGACTCATGGAACAGAATCATGGAACCAACTCATGGAACAGGTTCATGGAACAGATTCATGGAACAGAATCATGGAACAGACTCATGGAACAGGCTCATGGAACAGACTCATGGAACAGAATCATGGAACAGGTTCATGGAACAGACTCATGGAACAGAATCATGGAACAGGTTCATGGAACAGACTCATGGAACAGAATCATGGAACAGGTTCATGGAACAGACTCATGGAACAGGCTCATGGAACAGGTTCATGGAACAGGCTCATGGAACAGACTCATGGAACAGGCTCATGGAACAGGCTCATGGAACAGACTCATGGAACAGACTCACGGAATAGACTCATGGAACAGAATCATGGAATAGACTCATGGAACAGGCTCATGGAACAGGTTCATGGAACAGAATCATGGAACAGACTCATGGAACAGGCTCATGGAACAGGTTCATGGAAGAGACTCATGGAACAGGTTCATGGAACAGGTTCATGGAACAGACTCATGGAACAGGCTCATGGCACAGGTTCATGGAACAGGTTCATGGAACAGACTCATGGAACAGGCTCATGGAACAGAATCATGGAACAGACTCATGGAACAGGCTCATGGAACAGGTTCATGGAACAGACTCATGGAACAGGTTCATGGAACAGACTCATGGAACAGGCTCATGGAACAGACTCATGGAACAGACTCATGGAACAGACTCATGGAACAGGTTCATGGAACAGACTCACGGAACAGACTCATGGAACAGAATCATGGAATAGATTCATGGAACACTCATGGAACAGACTCATGGAACAGAATCATGGAATAGATTCATGGAACCAACTCATGGAACAGGCTCATGGAACAGACTCATGGAACAGAATCATGGAATAGATTCATGGAACCAACTCATGGAACAGGTTCATGGAACAGGCTCATGGAACAGAATCATGGAATAGATTCATGGAACACTCATGGAACAGGCTCATGGAACACTCATGGAACAGTATCATGGAACAGACTCATGGAACCAACTCATGGAACAGGTTCATGGAACAGGTTCATGCCCCCAGTTGTCACCTTGTTCACCTCCATGAGAGAGAGGAGAGAGAGGATCAGTGTAAGGGTCCATAAGGAGAGAGGAGAGAGAGGCTCAGTGTATCCTAACGTCCATAAGGAGAGAGAGGAGAGAGGGCTCAGTGTATCCTAAGCGTCCATAAGGAGAGAGAGGAGAGGAGCTCAGTGTATCCTAAGCGTCCATAATGAGAGAGAGAGAGAGAGGAGCTCAGTGTATCCTAAACGTCCATAAGGAGAGAGAGGAGCTCAGTGTATCCTAAGCGTCCATAAGGAGAGAGAAGAGGAGAGAGGAGCTCAGTGTATCCTAAACGTCCATAAGGACAGAGAAGAGGAGAGAGGAGCTCAGTGTATCCTAAGCGTCCATAATGAGAGAGGAGAGAGAGGAGCTCAGTGTATCCTAAACGTCCATAAGGAGAGAGGAGAGAGGAGAGGAGCTCAGTGTATCCTAAACGTCCATAAGGAGAGAGGAGAGGAGAGGAGCTCAGTGTATCCTAAGCGTCCATAAGGAGAGAGGAGAGGAGAGAGGAGCTCAGTGTATCCTAAGCGTCCATAAGGAGAGAGGAGAGAGGAGCTCAGTGTATCCTAAACGTCCATAAGGAGAGAGGAGAGGAGAGAGGAGCTCAGTGTATCCTAAACGTCCATAAGGAGAGAGGAGCTCAGTGTATCCTAAGCGTCCATAAGGAGAGAGAAGAGGAGAGAGGAGCTCAGTGTATCCTAAACGTCCATAAGGACAGAGGAGAGGAGAGAGGAGCTCAGTGTATCCTAAGCGTCCATAATGAGAGAGGAGAGGAGAGAGGAGCTCAGTGTATCCTAAACGTCCATAAGGAGAGAGGAGAGGAGAGAGGAGCTCAGTGTATCCTAAACGTCCATAAGGAGAGGAGAGAGGAGCTCAGTGTATCCTAAGTCCATAAGGAGAGAGGAGAGGAGAGAGGAGCTCAGTGTATCCTAAGTCCATAAGGAGAGAGGAGAGGAGAGAGGAGCTCAGTGTATCCTAAGTCCATAAGGAGAGAGGAGAGGAGAGAGGAGCTCAGTGTATCCTAAGTCCATAAGGAGAGAGGAGAGGAGAGAGGAGCTCAGTGTATCCTAAGCGTCCATAAGGAGAGAGGAGAGGAGAGAGGAGCTCAGTGTATCCTAAGCGTCCATAAGGAGAGAGGAGAGGAGAGAGGAGCTCAGTGTATCCTAAGTCCATAAGGAGAGAGGAGAGGAGAGAGGAGCTCAGTGTATCCTAAGTCCATAAGGAGATGCTGCTATAGACCACCTGAAGGTGTGTGAGCATGCCCCTATAATTTCCTCTAATAACTTTGATAATTTATTACCCTTTTGTGTTTGTTTATTTGTTCTTTGTGTCCTATTTGTGTTGCCTGAACTCGGTAGGTACACACAAAATCAATAAATAACATTTAATTGAAAATGATTGTCCTTTCATGTTTTGTTTGTTTTTTGTTTAAAAAATCTAAGAAAACATTTCTAATCTGTAGAACTGCTGCCTAATAGTCTCCTTATTGACATTTTTATGACAATTGTTCATAAACTTTATGCCTAAATACGTATCTTTATTATTTTTGAACAAAAAGTTAAATGGTATTCCACAGGTTTCAAACATGGCACCAAATGTATTTTTAAAGCTCCTGGATGAAGTCAGTTGGAAAAACTGCCCCGAAAAAAGATGTACATTTCCTTCACTGGATTTGGGGCGATACAAAATAAATGAATCTTGGAGGCTGACCTGAGAGCTGCTGAGGCTCACATGGGGCTCACTCAAGCTCTCCACCCGCCCCGTTGTGATCACTATCCTCCTCACTGCAGAGGAGGGTCCTTGAACGCCGCACGCACGGGGCTTGCGATATGAACGTGTGCTACGTGTTCGGATGCGGACCTCCTCCTCCTCCTCCTCCTCCTCCTCCTCCTCTCTCTGTGTGTGCACGGGGTGGAATGTGTCAGCGGAGCACCAACTGGAGGAATGGAGACGTCTCCTCTCCTCATGTCTGAAGGAACCGGTTTGAACTGGAGACGCGGTGTCATCGAGGGGATGGACGGAGTCGATCAGCCTTCATCACCCTTGTATAGTTTATACTTACTGCTGGTGCAACGTCACTAAAGCTGCAAACTCACCCTTTAAACACACGTAATAACAAAGGTCACCTCTGTAGGAGGAGTATGTACGGTTACAGATGTTTGCATCTACGTATGTACTATAGCGACAGATGATATGTTGATTTATGATGTTTATGATCTATAACAGCAGCCGTAAATAATCTGTTGTAAGAGAGTTGCTGCACGTGTTGACGTATGACGTATGCATCGTATGACGTATGCCTGGTATGCAGTGGCGGGCCGTGCATTTTCTATCTAGGCCTTCAATGCCGTCTTACTACAGCTGAACAACCTAATGTAAGATATTAGTTCACCAGTGTTCCGGTGCGGGGCTTTTATTGTGAAGGAGCAGACGGAAAAAGATAAAGTTGTCGTGTTTCTTGTGTTATTAAGTAACGTTAAACCCTCAGTAACACTGAGAATTCAGATAATCGTATCGTACATGTATATGTATATTTCTATCGATGTATGTGTGTGTATTTAATAAATACACACACATACATCGATATAAATATGATGAAGATGAAAGTTCCTGTTTACCCAAACACATGACACAATTAATGAGTCTTTTCAATATGTCCCTCTTGTTCTTCACCTTTTCATTGTGCAGCTCCGTTGCCGCGTGTTCGTTGATCTGTAGATCCGCTCCGTGTCCCCAAAAGTTGTCAAAGCACCGGTGCTTGTAGGTGCCGAGCCGTACTCTAGTGTCTCGTTGCTGCCTCGGTTAGACAACTCAAGTTTCAAAGCCAGTGTGGCTCCCAACACCAAATCGATCACTTGCAACAGGCATCCCCAGCAGTCCAGTGTGCAGAGCTTCTCGGAGCCTGAGCCATCGGTAGCGCTCGTAGTTGGAACTTTGAAAGTGGCGAGCGAGCCCCTGTCCCGCCTGTGACGGGCTTTGTAGCGTTGGCGTCGGTCTTAAAGTTCGTTGAGAATGGCCTTATAATTATATCCTCGACCAAATCGATATCTTCTCCTCCTTCCGCCATTGTGGGTTGAACAAACAGCTTAGTAGTACGCGAATTATTTCGTTTATCAAATTCAGTTTCCTAGTTCTGAGGTTCTGCATATACCTGCCCATAGGACCCGCCTCTCAATATTGGTAATCCAATCAAAAGACGTGCAGCACTCCGCCCGCTCGCTGATCCTGTGCCGGTTCCGGGGCCTCCTAGAAGGCCTAGAGGAGCCAACTCTAAAGCTGATTGGTTGACACAACATTGTCATTCCCATTCACGTTAAGCTACCAGCGCCCGCAATGTTGATTCTGAAGGCCTGAGGGCAGATTTTAGCCCCCTGGCAACACACGATGGCTGAATATGATTGGATAAAAGATCTAAGATAAAGACCAGCCCTCCAAATCTCAACCTGGCGCTGGAAGCAGCGCAACCAAGAGGAACGCTATGAAATTAAGAGAATAACTCTTACTCTGGGAAATAATTGAATACATATTTGTGGGCAAATATATTTAGAAAAAAATATATATTCTGATGATGTTTAGGCCAGCAGAGAAGGCCTTGCTGGCCCTGACGGCCCGCCACTGCTGGTATGTAGGTTGTGTGTAGTATGTAAACAGAGCCTATCTAACTATGTTCCGGAGGAACACTTTGGAAACCGCGTTCCCCTCTGCCACCGACAGAGGGCGCCCGTTCTCTCCCAAATCCGCCTGACCGGCAGCCCGACGCATGTTCATGACGTCACCGCCACGCGCCACAACCAAAACAACAACACGGCTCAGCTGTAACCAGTCGGCCTATTTACTGAATGCTCTTCTTTTTTACTAGCTTTTTTTTTTTTTACTTCTGTATTTATATAAGTTTTACAGTTTACCTTTGGATACGAATGCAACAACGCGGTGCGTTCAGGTTCTTTTTTAAACTCAGTTTCTAACATTAGCTTCTAGCAGGTTAGCTCTCTAAACTGAGGAGGGAAGGAGCTCGACCAAAAGGTAAACACTGTAATATAATTAGATATATCTTTAAAAACAGTCCCATAAACCCGCGGTGACACAGTCCGTGAACGGGTCGGTCACGTGTCACCGGGAGGAGAGATAACGGACCAGAGTCCCGTCACAGGCCGAGGAGACATCTATTACAGACAAGTGTGTTTCACTGTTAAAGTCCTGGCTTGACAACAACTTTATTATTTAGTTTCGACCTAACTGTGTATTTAAAGGGGAGAATCCCCATGATATGATTGATCTTTGACCTGAAGCCATATGATGCCAAGTTTATATAACGTGACCAGTTGAAACTGACCGCCTCACGTTGTTTATTCCAAGAGGTTTAAAAAATCTTCCACAATTTCCTTTGTCTTTATCTCGGACAGACTTCCCCAGGCCGGAGGTATTTATGGCAACGCCTGACCGCAAGACCGCCCGGTGGAGAGTCTGACCTCCACCGGTGACCACCAACGTCAATTCATCATCTGCCGCCATGTCGCCGCGGAAGAAACCCCTGGTGCCCGCGAGGAGCCGGCGGAAAGCAGCGGACGACCACTTCCCTTTCAACTCGCTGCCGGTGGAGTGCCAGCTGCACGTCCTGTTCTTCCTGAACGAGGCGGACAAATGCAGCAGCGCCCTGGTCTGCTGCGGCTGGAGCCGCCTGGTCCGCTCGTGGAAGCTGTGGCGAGTGGCGGACTATTCCCGCCGCGGCGTCTTCCACCTGGGCCAGGAGGGTCTGCTGGTTTCCAACCGGGAGTTCGAGAGGTGGAAGTCCTGGGTCCACCATTACACCCACCACCTCATCTCCCGGCGGGCCAGCCTGCTCACGCTGAAGGCCAGCTTCGACCTGGGCGACCGCTACAACAAGTGGTGCGAGCTGCTGAGCCTCCTGCTGGACAACGTCCACTGCAGAGACCTCAGCCACCTGGACCTCAACTGGACCTTCACTCTGCTGGAGCCGCTGGACCTCAGGGTCCACGCGGGGTCCGGCTCGCACCAGGACGGCATCACGAAGATGGACCAGGTGACGAGTTGTTCCTGACGTTCACTTCCTGTGGGACGAAGGGACGAGGCCTGATGCCAGTGGAGGCTCAGCATGAGCATGTGCACATTGATGCCTCTTCATTGTTATTGGCATCACACATGTACTAGTAGATTGTATTAATGCAGCTTTAAGCCTTGTCGTATTTTTTTTAATCTGATCCTCCTATTTTCAATATACAGAGAGAGTTTACATAATAAAAGTCAAATTAGTTTTTTTCTGAAACAGAATAGTTCATTAACCACAAAAAAAAGATCCAATAGTAAATGTTGAAATCCAGTTAATCATTTGGAGTCATTATAAAAGCCAAATGTGCAAAATATTCCAGCTCCTCAAGTGTGAGGATTTGCATTGTGAGATTTTAAAGACTAAACTACGAATGAAGAAGACTGTGATCGGATCAATACTACAATCAAGTTTGAGTTTTTCCTCAAAGAATCAGAAAGAGGCGCCGCTTCAAATCTTGCGCTGACCAGAGAGCTGTCCATACGCTGAAGAGTCATTCAGCATGAAAAAAACCCAATTAAAACAAATATAATCCATCATTTGATGTTCCCGGCAGAGGAATAGCGGCTCCACATTGCTGTGTGGATTAACCAATTTAAAATAATTAATGTTTTCTCTCTATGATTGAAAAAGAAACTCCAGAAAGTATGACGTTTTCATGGTATACGGTTTTAAATTGTGATGAGTAGTAGTAGTATTATTGTAGTAGTAGTATCATTGGTTACAATTATCTTCAAAGGCCTGAGAGCAGAACTTGTAATATCAATGAGTCATGCTAGCTTCCATGTTAGCAGCACTGCAGTGGGAACTGAACTAAAGAATGAAAAATAACTTCAGCTGTGAGCTTTTCACATACTTTCCCATGATTATGAAACATATAACTCACTTTCAAAGCTGGCAGACAGAAATGGCGAACCCCCTGTAGTCAAGTGTCCTCGTCCATAGCAACATGTGCCCGGCTAACGGTTTACCGGTTTGCTTTGATTGACAGGTGACCAGTTTCCAGGAGCTGCTGACCCAGCTGGCCCACAGCTGCCCGCGAGTCTCCAAGATGCGGCTGCACTTCGACTGGTCGGACGAGTCCGTGTCGCTGCTCACCCGCTTCCAGCAGCTCCGGGTCCTGGAGCTCAAGTACTTCTGGGTCTTTAAAGGGGTGACGCCCACCACGCTGCAGGCCCTCACCAAATCCCTGCCCCACCTGAAGTCTCTGACTCTACAGATCCTGGTGCCGCTCAGGAACCTGGGCATCTCGTACACCCTGGAGTCCCAGTCCCTGGAGTTCCTGGACGTGTCGCCCAGCCGAGGCCTGGTCTTCTCCTGCCTGAGGCTCCCCGCCTTGCGCGAGCTCCGCGCCAAGAAGATCGTCCGCGGCATCACGCTGGACCGCAGGACCAGGCTGAGGATCCAGAGCCGGTGGCCCTGCCTGTACCGCGTCCTCCGGGAGGGGACGCCCAGGCTGCAGGTGCTCAACAATGAGCGGCTGCTGCCCACGTGGAGCGAGGCCGGCTGCGGGGAGCTGTCCGCCATCCTGGAGCAGGCCTGCTACTGCGTCCAGCATCTGGACAGCTGGCTGTGGTAGACGACCGTGGGACTTGAAATGTCTTGAACAGTCTTGAAAGGACTTGAACGGTCTTGACATGTCTTAAAATGTCTTGAAAGGACTTGAAAGGTCTTGAACATTCTTGACATGTGTTGAAAAGTTCTTGCAATGTCTTGCAATGTCTTAGAAGGTCTTGATTGATAGTCTTGACAAGTCTTGAAAAGGTATCGAAAGGTCTTGAAAGGTATTAAAAGGTCTTGCAATGTCTTGAAATGTCTTGAAACGATCTTGAGCCGTCTTAAAAGGTATTGCAATGTCTTAAAAGGTCTTGAAAGGTCTTGCAATGTCTTAAAAGGTCTTGAACGGTCTTGACATGTCTTGAAAAGGTACCGAAAGGTATTAAAAGGTCTTGCAATGTCTTGAAATGTCTTGAAAGATCATGAAAGGTCTTGAATCATTCCATCGGCTATCAACGTACCGTTTTTACACGCAACGTTTGTCCCCATTTCAATAATCTGAGCGTCTTCTCAGAGGGACACGAATGAGTCTGTGAAACCAAAGGAGTGCAAGTTTTTCATTTTTTTAAATTCTGAAACAGGAAGTTGCTGTCACACTTTCCCAAGAAGACATTGATGCTCAGCGCATCTGCAGCTGTTTCATTTTGTGTCGCGGCGGCCTGGATACATTCCCAAAAAAGACAATAAGGGTCAAGTGTGCACGGCCCATGTGTTGTGAGTGAGAGCGCCCCCTGGAGTGGTGGTTTCCTTTTTAAATGATGGAGATGGAAAAAAAACTATCGATGTGAATGTATTTATTTTCCTTCCCATTTTTACGAGAGTTGGTCCGATACCAGAACCAACAATGACTCGTTCCAAAAGGCTGCTTGGGTTATTATGAACGATCATAAATCACGTTATTATATAATGTATGTATTTAAAGAAACGCGTGCCCATCGTGTCTGATCTGATGTACTGATCTGTAAATCGAGCTAGCCAACGTTAGCTGCTAGCTGTTAGCCGCTAGCTGTTAGTGCAACCTCTGGTAACGCTAGCTGCTAGCACTGTTATTTAGCCAAGCTGGACTGTGGCGGCTAACAGTGCTAACCGCTAACAGCTAACAGCTAGTATTACCGGAGGTTCTGAATCGTTCAAGCTCCATTCAATAAAAATGAGTATTAGTCTAAAAACAAATGTAAACGTCATGATGCGTTCAAATGTAATCATGTAAAAACTAGTGTTTGGTGAGAAAACTGATATATTACATTATATTTAACTGAAGCTTTTATCCAAAGTAACGTACAAAACATTCACACACCGGAGGTACAACTACGGGAGTCAT
Source organism: Pseudoliparis swirei (assembly GCF_029220125.1). Lineage (NCBI taxonomy): Eukaryota > Metazoa > Chordata > Actinopteri > Perciformes > Liparidae > Pseudoliparis > Pseudoliparis swirei. The sequence continues at coordinate 27,837,538 of NC_079393.1, forward strand.
TTTGGGGTGAAGTGCCTTGCCCAAGGGCACATCGACATGGGCTAGTGGAGCCGGGGATCGAACCGCCGACCCTCTGGTTGACGGACCACCCTGCTCACCACTGAGCCACAGTCCAATAAATCCAGTTGTTTGAAGGAGATGTTTTCACAGAAGTATGAAATAAAGGTTTTAGTTTCTAACACATGGGTCGGCTCGAGGTCAGGGGTCAGGGGTCAGGGGTCGGACTCTCAGCAGCCTCCACAGGCGGCGCTCCTGCAGTTCTCTCTTCAGTCAGCAGAGGTCCTCGTGTGTCTCAGCTCCTCAGAATGGATGAATACAGATGTTTAGTTTACAATGTGTGTGTGTGTGTGTGTGTGTGTGTGTGTTCTTTGAGCGTAGAACATTTCACAAGATTCTTCATAAAGAACTACATTCAATCTTGAGTGTGTGTGTGTGTGAGAGAGAGAGCACCTGTGTGTGTGTGTGTTTGAGAGAGAACCTGTGTGTGTGTGTGTGTGTGTGTGAGAGAGAAACTGTGTGTGTGTGAGAGAGAAACTGTGTGAGAGAGCGAGAACCTGTGTGTGTGTGTGTGTGAGAGAGAGAGAGAACCTGTGTGTGTGTGTGAGAGAGAACCTGTGTGTGTGTGTGTGTGAGAGAGAAACTGTGTGTGTGAGAGAGAACCTGTGTGTGTGTGTGAGAGAAACTGTGTGTGTGTGAGAGAGAAACTGTGTGTGAGAGAGAGAACCTGTGTGTGTGTGAGAAACTGTGTGTGTGTGTGAGAGAGAACCTGTGTGTGTGTGTGAGAGAGAAACTGTGTGTGTGTGTGAGAGAGAACCTGTGTGTGTGTGTGTGTGTGTGAGAGAGAGAGAACCTGTGTGTGTGTGTGAGAGAGAGATAACCTGTGTGTGTGTGAGAGAGAGAACCTGTGTGTGTGTGTGTGTGAGAGAGAGAGAACCTGTGTGTGTGAGAGAGAGAGAACCTGTGTGTGTGTGTGAGAGAGAGAGAACCTGTGTGTGTGTGAGAGAGAGAACCTGTGTGTGTGTGTGAGAGAGAACCTGTGTGTGTGTGTGAGAGAGAAACTGTGTGTGTGAGAGAGAGAACCTGTGTGTGTGTGTGTGTGTGAGAGAGAGAACCTGTGTGTGTGAGAGAGAGAGAACCTGTGTGTGTGTGTGAGAGAGAGAACCTGTGTGTGTGTGTGTGTGTGAGAGAGAGAGAGAGAACGTGTGTGTGTGTGTGAGAGAGAGAACCTGTGTGTGTGTGTGAGAGAGAACCTGTGTGTGTGTGTGAGAGAGAACCTGTGTGTGTGTGTGAGAGAGAACCTGTGTGTGTGAGAGAGAGAGAGAACCTGTGTGTGTGTGTGTGTGTGTGAGAGAGAGAGAACCTGTGTGTGTGTGAGAGAGAGAGAGAACCTGTGTGTGTGAGAGAGAGAGAGAACCTGTGTGTGTGTGAGAGAGAGAACCTGTGTGTGTGTGTGTGTGTGAGAGAGAAACTGTGTGTGTGTGAGAGAGAGAGAACCTGTGTGTGTGTGAGAGAGAGAACCTGTGTGTGTGTGTGTGAGAGAGAGAACCTGTGTGTGTGAGAGAGAGAACCTGTGTGTGTGTGTGTGAGAGAGAACCTGTGTGTGTGTGAGAGAGAGAACCTGTGTGTGTGTGAGAGAGAGAACCTGTGTGTGTGAGAGAGAGAGAACCTGTGTGTGTGTGTGTGAGAGAGAGAACCTGTGTGTGTGTGTGTGTGTGTGTGTGTGAGAGAGAGAGAACCTGTGTGTGTGTGAGAGAGAGAGAACCTGTGTGTGTGTGAGAGAGAGAGAACCTGTGTGTGTGTGAGAGAGAGAGAACCTGTGTGTGTGAGAGAGAGAGAGAACCTGTGTGTGTGTGTGAGAGAGAGAACCTGTGTGTGTGTGAGAGAGAGAACCTGTGTGTGTGAGAGAGAGAGAACCTGTGTGTGTGTGTGAGAGAGAGAGAACCTGTGTGTGTGTGAGAGAGAGAGAACCTGTGTGTGTGAGAGAGAGAGAGAACCTGTGTGTGTGAGAGAGAGAGAACCTGTGTGTGTGAGAGAGAGAGAACCTGTGTGAGAGAGAGAACCTGTGTGTGTGAGAGAGAGAGAACCTGTGTGTGTGTGTGTGTGTGTGAGAGAGAGAGAACCTGTGTGTGTGAGAGAGAGAGAACCTGTGTGTGTGTGAGAGAGAGAACCTGTGTGTGTGTGTGTGTGTGTGTGTGTGTGTGTGAGAGAGAGAGAGAACCTGTGTGTGTGTGTGTGTGAGAGAGAGAGAGAGAACCTGTGTGTGTGAGAGAGAGAACCTGTGTGTGTGTGTGTGTGTGAGAGAGAGAGAGAACCTGTGTGTGTGTGTGTGTGTGTGTGTGTGTGTGTGCATCAGCTTGACGTTCTGCAGAACAACATGAGTCACTCCTCCGATCTCTCCGCTCCTCCTGAGCGTCCGCCCGTGGGTTTTGGCGTTCTGACAGATGTTGCAACATCTGGTCCAGACCCGGAGGTTCCTCTGGTCCAGACCCGGAGGAACATCTAGTCCAGACCCGGAGGAACATCTGGTCCAGACCCGGAGGTTCCGCTCCCCGCAGAACAACCATCACACGTCAGGAAGGTCCAACAGAACCTTCAGTCAGCACCAGGGAGCAGCTACACTTCAACTGATGAAACGAAACCATCAACATCAGAACAGGCTGGTCATCAGAGCTCGGGGGACGTGGCTCCTCCCCCTCCACCTGGTATCACTGAGAGGAGGAGGAGGAGGATGATGATGATGATTCACCTTCTTCATCTTCGTGGTTCGATGTGGTCGGCCCTGGTTTTATCGTCTTGATCCTGCAACAGGAACATCTGTTCTCAGCACAAACAACCACGCCTTGTGACCGTGTGTGTGTGTGTGTGTGACCGCGTGTGTGTGTGTGTGTGTGTGACCGCGTGTGCGTGTGTGTGTGTGTGTGTGTGACCGCGTGTGCGTGTGTGTGTGTGTGTGTGTGTGTGTGTGTGTGTGTGTGTGTGTGTGTGTGTGTGTGTGTGTGTGTGTGTGTGTGACCGTGTGTGTGTGTGTGTGTGTGTGTGTGTGTGTGTGTGTGTGTGTGTGTGTGTGTGACCGTGTGTGTGTGTGTGTGTGTGTGTGTGTGTGTGTGTGTGTGTGTGTGTGGTCATGGTGGTCGAGATTCCCCGAGGTTTTTTGGGGCTTTCCAGCCAACTCCAGTGATTTCCCAAAATCACTCCGGCCCACTCGGCTCTCCTGCCTTCACCTGCGTCTCGTTGCTCCTCACACAGGGTCTGCGTTGAGGGGGGTCTGCGTTGAGGGGGGTCTGTGTTGAGGGGGGGTCTGCGTTGAGGGGGGTCTGCGTTGAGGGGGTCTGCGTTGAGGGGGTCTGTGTTGAGGGGGTCTGCGTTGAGGGGTCTGGGTTGAGGGGGGTCTGTGTTGAGGGGGGGTCTGTGTTGAGGGGGGGCTGGGTTGAGGGGGCCTGCGTTGAGGGGGGTCTGTGTTGAGGGGTCTGTGTTGAGGGGGTCTGCGTTGAGGGGGGTCTGTGTTGAGGGGGGTCTGCGTTGAGGGGTCTGTGTTGAGGGGGTCTGCGTTGAGGGGTCTGCATTGAGGGGGTCTGCATTGAGGGGTCTGTGTTGAGGGGGTCTGTGTTGAGGGGGTCTGTGTTGAGGGGTCTGCGTTGAGGGGGTCTGTGTTGAGGGGGTCTGCGTTGAGGGGGTCTGTGTTGAGGGGTCTGCGTTGAGGGGTCTGCGTTGAGGGGTCTGTGTTGAGGGGTCTGCGTTGAGGGGTCTGTGTTGAGGGGTCTGTGTTGAGGGGGTCTGCGTTGAGGGGGGTCTGCGTTGAGGGGGTCTGTGTTGAGGGGGGTCTGTGTTGAGGGGGGTCTGTGTTGAGGGGGTCTGCGTTGAGGGGTCTGCGTTGAGGGGTCTGTGTTGAGGGGTCTGTGTTGAGGGGGGTCTGCGTTGAGGGGGGTCTGCGTTGAGGGGGTCTGTGTTGAGGGGGGTCTGCGTTGAGTGGGGTCTGTGTTGAGGGGGGTCTGTGTTGAGTGGGGTCTGTGTTGAGGGGGGTCTGTGTTGAGGGGGTCTGCGTTGAGGGGGTCTGTGTTGACAGGGGGTCTGCGTTGAGGGGGGTCTGTGTTGAGGGGAGTCTGCGTTGACGGGGGTCTCTGGAAGCCGTTAGTCCGGCCCCCCTGCAGTGAGGTCAGCAAAACCTCCGACACCTACGATCCAGATGGGTGACGCCATGTTCAGAGTTCCTCCTCTCGTTTCCACTTGAGGCTTGAGGAAGTGTGTGTGTGTGTGTGTGTGTGTATGTATGTGTGTGTGTGTGTGTGTGTGTAAGTGTGTGTGTGTATGTGTGTGTATATGTGTGTGTGTGTGTGTGTGTGTGTGTGTGTGTATGTGTGTGTGTGTGTATGTGTGTGTGTGTGTGTGTGTGTGTGTGTGTGTGTGTGTGTGTGTGTGTGTGTGTGTGTGTGTGTGTGTGTGTGTGTGTGTGTGTGTGTGTGTGTGTGGGGTGCAGCGTGAGGATCCCGTGTTCCTCGAGGTCAACAGAACCCGCGGTAACCTCCTCCAGATGTTCCCGAGCTCCATCTGACTGATGATTTACAGGCGGCGGACGTCGCCCTCTCACTCCGCGCTCCTCCGGCGACGCCCGGGTTAATGCTTAACCCTTCGTCGCCGAGGCCGAGCCCCGTTTATGGGGAGGGAGGCGACTTGGACTGCGAGCGTCGCGGAGGCGCGCGCCAAGTTCCTCAGACTTCATCTCCCAACCGCTGCGGCGACAGGACCTATCGGAGGAAGCAGCCGCCATGCCGAAAGAATCCGGCGTCTCCAAGGTGTTCGCCGGCACCTTCGTCTTCCTCACGGTGTCCGTCATCGCCGGCATCATCACCATGGTCATCGTCTACCAGACGGAGATCGGACCGCTGAACCCGACGCCGCGGCCCACGCCGCCGTCCGTCACCACCAGCCTGCCGCCCGTCACGCGGCTGCCGAAGCACCTGGTGCCCCAGAGGTACCGGGTGGTGCTCCAGCCCCACCTCTACACCCGCATCATCCAGGTGGTGAACGTCACCAGCCCCAACCAGACGATGGTCTTCACGGGGAACTCCACCGTGACCTTCCGGTGCGTCCGGAGCACCGGCGTGGTCTACCTCCACAGCGAGGACCTGGAGCTCTCCGGTCCGGTGGTGACCAACAAAGACACCGACGAGCGGATCGGCGTCTCGTGGATGAAGCACCGAGAGGACAAGGGCCGCTTCCTGGAGATCCAGCTGGACGCCGTGCTGGCGGCGGGGGGGAACTACAGCCTGTTTCTGGCTTTCAAAGGAACGATTACAGAAAATCTCTACGGGCTCTTCGTGAGCACATATTCTGAAGGTACCCCAGCGTTTGAAGGCGATACGGATACAGAGAGGTGAGCCACACACTCCACATGTGTAAAGCTGGCTCTGTGGGCTGGAGCTTTCTAACTATTTGGAGGATAAACTTTCTAGTTTGGAAAAAATATATTAAAATCGTGCCAGAGTTTCCTCAAAGGAACTCATTGGCACCACATTTTGAAAATTCCCAAAATGGACTAAATCAGTTCAGCTATTAATCCACTTGTTTCACTGACACTGAGAAGGACATATGATGCTATTGCCTGTCGTAAAAAAAAACAGCATTACGCACCCTTACATAACGTCCATGGAAGTTATTATAATTATTATTAGGGCCCGAGACGACCGACGGACGTTGTTATTCATATGATATTCATATGTTTATTATTATTATTATTATTTACCGTCTTAGCAGGGAGATACGAGGGTCTCGGGCTCAAGCGACAACGTTAAAAATGTCCAAATATATCAGGATCGGCGAAAATACCGATCTGATTGGGGTCTCGGGAAATAGCTCTCTAGCGCCCCCTTGAGTTGGAAAAGCTAGTACTTTTTTTCAACAATGACCGATTTCCTTTAAATTTGGTATACAGGTTCACCTGGACCTGCTCTAATAATAACATCGTGGGTGTCATGAAAGGAGCCTACTTAGATTTTCCGGCATTTTGAATTTTGTAAGAAAATATGTTTTGCACTTTTCTCCGAAATCTTTTGTCCGATTCCTACGAAACTTTCTGAGGTCCATGAGTGGGTCAATGTCATCATTACCTGTGAAAATCTTGTTCAGCTTTAGTTTCTTTATTCTTAATGAGTCAGTCTGTGACGCTCGATCAGGAAACCTCTGGATCCGATCCATTTGATTGTTTTCAGCAGTGTTACTTAAAGATGCAATCATTCACTTATTAATTATTATTATTAATATGATTATTATACATATTATCAATGTTGTATTCAGGTGTGTGTGTGTGTTTGTCACTACAGATTACAAATGGTTCCTTTCTTGATTTGTATGAATAACTAGAGTTTATGACAAACTGAATGAACATCAAGCGTTACTTTGTGAACTTTTCCAGCTGCGTATTTTAAATCGTAAACAATATATTGCGTGATTTCTTCGAGTGAAATCAGTATCAGAAGAGTTTATTGCCAGGTACGTTGAACATATGAGGAATCTGACTCGGTGAAAGGTGCAGAACAATAAGCATAGTCATACAATAAAACAATAAAATAAGAAACAGAAATAAATATGGTAAATAACAAACGGATACACTATAAAACAAGTTTATCTTTCCAAATAAAAAACACTGTGATTATTTGTTGAGTTCAGGTTTCCTTTGTTAAAGTCACCAAGGACATTAACTCAGGACATCTGATAGAAGTGGAAGGAAAATGTGTTTAGAGGTGTTATAAATATCTAATCCTTTATATACTATGTTCTGTCTGACGGATTTCATCATACACTAGAGTTAAACACGGACAGACTATAAGAAGCATGTTCGTTGTGTATCTGTCTGTCATGAACGGTTTCAGTTAAAAACGTGTTGGTTGAGGGGTCAACGAGGTCTCAGGGGCCCGGGACCGGTAAATGTTACTCTGTGATAGCTGACTCCTTTAAACAGCTGCAGTCAGTTCATGAGCTAAGCTAACACACCTCAAAACAGACACAAAACAACCTCAACAAAGAGACAACCTCAACAAAAAGAAACAACCACTACAAAGAGACACAAAACAACCTCAACAAAGAGACACAAAACTACAAAGAGACACAAAACAACCTCAACAAAGAGACACACAACACAGCCTCAACAAAGAGACACAAAACAACCTCAACAAAGAGACACTAAACTACAAAGAGACACACAACTACAAAGAGACACACAGCAACCTCAACAAAGAGACACACAACACAACCTCAACAAAGAGACACACAACTACAAAGAGACACAAAACAACCTCAACAAAGAGACACAAAACTACAAGACACAAAACAACCTCAACAAAGAGACACAAAACTACAAAGAGACACAAAACAACCTCAACAAAGAGACACTAAACTACAAAGAGACACAAACACTCAACAAAGAGACACAAGAGACACAAAACTACAAAGAGACACAAAACAACCTCAACAAAGAGACACTAAACTACAAAGAGACACACAACTACAAAGAGACACACAGCAACCTCAACAAAGAGACACACAACACAACCTCAACAAAGAGACACACAACTACAAAGAGACACAAAACAACCTCAACAAAGAGACACAAAACAACCTCTACAAAGAGACACAAAACACAACCTCAACAAAGAGACACACAACTACAAAGAGACACAACCTCAACAAAGAGACACACAACTACAAAGAGGCACAAAACAACCTCAACAAAGAGACACAAAACAACCTCTACAAAGAGACACAAAACACAACCTCAACAAAGAGACACACAACTACAAAGAGACACAACCTCAACAAAGAGACACACAACTACAAAGGGACACACAACAACTTGAACAAAGAGACACACAACTACAAAGAGACACAAAACACAACCTCAACAAAGAGACACAAAACTACAAAGAGACACAACAACTTGAACAAAGAGACACATACAGTGGGGCAAAAAATATTCAGTCAGCCACCAATTGTGCAAGTTCTCCCACTTGCACAATTGGTCTCCCAAAAAGATGAGAGAGGCCTGTAAGTTTCATCATCGGTAAACCTCAACTATGAGAGACAAAATGAGGAACAAAGATAAATAGATACATAGATAAACTAGAGTGGGCACTCGGTAGAGCGCATACCTTCGCATAGCACAAGATTGGGCATTGAATTATGAACATGTTGGCATTAGTTGCATGCCAATTGGATACAAATTGACCGTGCTATGGTAAAAAGAAGATGTTGACCTATCCATGACCTTGACCTTGACCTTTGACCCAATTGATCCCAAAATCTAATCAAATGGTCCCCGGATAATAACCAATCATCCCACCAAATTTCATGCGATTTGGTATGCGAATAACACGCATACAAATAAATAAATAAATAAATACACGGCGATCAAAACATTACCTTCCGCATTTTCAATGCGAAGGTAATAACTTAAACATGAAACCAAGAGCATGAAACCTGAACATGCAGCTCTGAAACACCACAAGACCACCAGACATTTGAGGCACCTTGTGCGTCTCTTTGTTGAGGTTGTGTTGGGTCTCTTTGTAGTGTTGGGTGTTTTTGTTGAGGTTGTTTTGTGTCTCTTTGTAGTTACAGTAACTACTTCTTGTGGTGTTTCGGAGCTGCATGTTCAGGTTACATGTTCTTGGTTTCATGTTGAAGTTGTTTATCTATGTATCTTTGTAGCTATGTCTCTATGTCTCTATGTATCTATGTATCTATGTATATATGCCTCTATGTATCTATGTCTCTATGTCTCTATGTATCTATGAATCTATGTCTCTATGTATCTACGTCTCTACGTCTCTATGTATCTTTGTATCTATGTCTCTATGTCTCTATGTATCTATGTCTCTATGTCTATATGTTTCTATGTCTCTATGTATCTATGTCTCTATGTCTCTATGTCTCTATGTATCTATGAATCTATGTCTCTATGTATGTACGTCTCTATGTATCTTTGTATCTATGTCTCTATGTCTCTATGTTTCTATGTCTCTATGTCTCTAAGTCTCTATGTATCTATGTATCTTTGTCTCTATGTTTCTATGTCTCTATGTATCTATGTATCTATGTTTCTATGTATCTTTGTCTCTATGTTTCTATGTCTCTATGTCTCTATGTATCTATGTATCTATGTTTCTATGTATCTATGTCTCTATGTCTCTATGTATCTACGTCTCTATGTATCTTTGTATCTATGTCTCTATGTCTATATGTTTCTATGTCTCTATGTCTCTATGTTTCTATGTCTCTATGTATCTATGTATCTATGTTTCTATGTATCTTTGTCTCTATGTCTCTATGTCTCTATGTTTCTATGTCTCTATGTCTCTATGTCTCTATGTTTCTATGTCTCTATGTATCTATGTATCTATGTTTCTATGTATCTTTGTCTCTATGTCTCTATGTTTCTATGTCTCTATGTATCTATGTTTCTATGTATCTATGTATCTATGTTTCTATGTCTCTATGTCTCTATGTATCTATGTATCTATGTTTCTATGTATCTTTGTCTCTATGTCTCTATGTCTCTATGTATCTATGTCTCTATGTCTCTATGTCTATATGTTTCTATGTCTCTATGTCTCTATGTTTCTATGTCTCTATGTCTCTATGTCTCTATGTTTCTATGTCTCTATGTCTATATGTTTCTATGTATCTATGTTTCTATGTATCTTTGTCTCTATGTCTCTATGTTTCTATGTCTCTATGTCTCTATGTATCTATGTATCTATGTTTCTATGTATCTATGTCTCTATGTCTCTATGTATCTATGTCTCTATGTCTCTATGTTTCTATGTCTCTATGTCTCTATGTCTCTATGTTTCTATGTCTCTATGTCTCTATGTTTCTATGCATCTTTTCTATGTCTCTATGTCTCTATGTTTCTATGTCTCTCATGTCTATGTCTCTATGTATCTATGTTTCTATGTCTCTATGTCTCTATGTTTCTATGTCTCTATGTATCTATGTCTCTATGTTTCTATGTCTCTATGTATCTATGTCTCTATGTCTATATGTTTCTATGTCTCTATGTCTCTATGTCTCTATGTCTCTATGTTTCTCTATGTCTCTATGTATCCTATGTTCTATGTATCTATGTCTCATGTCTATGTTTCTATGTCTCTATGTCTCTATGTCTCTATGTCTCATGTATCTATGTATCTATGTTTCTATGTATCTTTGTCTCTATGTCTCTATGTCTCTATGTTTCTATGTCTCTATGTCTCTATGTGTCTATGTATCAATGTATCTATGTATCTATGTGTCTATGCATCTTTGTCTCTATGTCTCTATGTTTCTATGTCTCTATGTCCCTCTATGTCTCATGTATCTATGTCTCATGTATCTATGTTTCTATGTCTCTATGTCTCTATGTCTCTATGTCTATGTCTCTGTCTCTATGTCTCAATGTGTCAATGTATCAATGTATCTATGTGTCTATGTATCAATGTGTCTATGTGTCAATGTGTCTATGTGTCAATGTATCTATGTATCTATGTTTCTATGTCTCTATGTTTCTATGTCTCTATGTATCTATGTCTCTATGTTTCTATGTATCTATGTCTCTATGTCTATATGTTTCTATGTCTCTATGTCTCTATGTCTCTATGTTTCTATGTCTCTATGTCTCTATGTATCTATGTTTCTATGTCTCTATGTCTCTATGTCTCTATGTATCTATGTCTCTATGTCTCTATGTCTCTATGTATCTATGTCTCTATGTCTCTATGTTTCTATGTCTCTATGTCTCTATGTATCTATGTATCTATGTTTCTATGTATCTTTGTCTCTATGTCTCTATGTTTCTATGTCTCTATGTCTCTATGTATCTATCTATGTTTCTATGTATCTATGTATCTATGTCTCTATGTATCTTTGTCTCTATGTCTCTATGTTTCTATGTCTCTATGTCTCTATGTCTCTATGTCTCTATGTATCTATGTATCTATGTTTCTATGTCTCTATGTCTCTATGTCTCTATGTTTCTATGTCTCTATGTCTCTATGTTTCTATGTATCTATGTATCTATGTTTCTATGTCTCTATGTCTCTATGTATCTATGTATCTATGTCTCTATGTCTCTATGTATCTATGTCTCTATGTCTCTATGTTTCTATGTCTCTATGTCTCTATGTCTCTATGTCTCTATGTCTCTATGTTTCTATGTCTCTATGTCTCTATGTCTCTATGTCTCTATGTTTCTATGTCTCTATGTCTCTATGTATCTATGTTTCTATGTCTCTATGTCTCTATGTTTCTATGTCTCTATGTATCTATGTCTCTATGTTTCTATGTATCTATGTATCTATGTTTCTATGTCTCTATGTCTCTATGTCTCTATGTTTCTATGTCTCTATGTCTCTATGTCTCTATGTTTCTATGTCTCTATGTCTCTACGTCTCTACGTCTCTATGTATCTTTGTATCTATGTCTCTATGTCTCTAAGTCTCTATGTATCTATGTATCTATGTTTCTATGTATCTTTGTCTCTATGTATCTATGTCTATATGTCTCTATGTCTCTTTGTATCTATGTATCTATGTCTCTATGTATCTATGTCTATATGTCTCTATGTCTCTATGTTTCTATGTCTCTATGTCTCTAAGTCTCTATGTATCTATGTATCTTTGTCTCTATGTCTCTATGTCTCTATGTCTCTATGTCTCTAAGTCTCTATGTATCTATGTATCTATGTTTCTATGTATCTTTGTCTCTATGTATCTATGTATCTCCTGGAACGTGTTTCCTGTGTGTGAATGAAGCTGAAGTCGTCCCTCTCCGGTTCCGTGTGACGCGTCTTCGTCTCGTTGTTGTTTCCGGTGTTCCTGCAGGATTCACCTGAGAGGTCCGTCGCTCTTTTTATGTCTTCGTAGATTTCTCGCCGCCACCATGTTGGAGCCGACGGACGCCAGGAGAGTGTTCCCGTGTTTCGACGAGCCGGAGCTGAAGGCGGTGTTCGACGTGACGATCGTCCACAGGAGAGACACGCTCGCCCTGGGGAACGCGGACATGAGAGGTGAACACGATGTGCCGTCGTCTCGCGTCTCTTCAGAGCGTCCCCTCGGCGATCCCAGAATCCAAGATTTCCTCCCTCACGCCGGTCTGCCTCGTCTCCCGCTCCCTCAGATTCCTACATCGTCGACGACGACTGGAAAGTCACCCGCTTTCATCCGACGCCGAAGATGTCAACGTACTTGTTCGCCTTCACGGTGTCAGAGTTCACGATGTCAGCCAGCTCCCCGCCAGGCAGCGTGGATATTAAAGTACGTGCACCGTAGATTCAAAACGAGTTTTGTGGCATGGCTTTTCGTACGGCGTTGACCGCGAGTCACCGGGGACTGACCTCCGTGTTCTGCCCACGCAGACGTATGGCCGCCCGGACGCCATCGCAGCCGGCCACGCCGACTACGCTGCCGTCGTCACCGGGAAGATTCTCAAGTTCTACGAGGAATATTTTGGAATAGGCTACGAACAGAGAACTCTGGGTAAGATCTGACGGGATGGATGTGTTGATGGATGGTAAGTAGTTCAGGTGGGCTCCAAGAACAGGTACACTGTGTCCCAATGTCATCTGTTAGAATAGTATTATATTTACTGTATATATATATATATATATTCAAAAACTACAACTCCCATGAAGTTTTACAAGGGTTTCATTACACGTATCATTATTAATCATATTGATTTTTCCTTATCAGTGATATCTACTCATATGACCTCATCTCATGTACCTGAAACCTCCTAATATTTAAAATACTGAAGCAATAATATAGATTCTTTTTTTACCAGCCTTGGGAAGCTTGTTAATTTATCTAAAAACAACAACAAAAACTATAAAACAACTTTTATCGGTGTATTCAACAAAGCATAGTTAGGTTTATTAAAACCATCATGATTAGTAAAATGACTATGAAACCACATCAAAAGTACTTTGTTATATTTATACATCAAAAGTACTTCATGTTTAGACATCAAAAGTACTTTGCTATATTTAGACAACAAAAGTACTTTGTTATATTTAGACAAATAAAGTACTTTGTTATGTTTAGACAACAAAAGTACTTTATTATGTTTATACATCAAAAGTACTCGGTGTACACAAGAAGACACACCCAGTTTCCTGGGTTACGGGTCCATCCGCCCCCCAGAGGGCCTCTGAGGTGATCAGAGGATCTACTTTGTTCACAGAAGGTACAGGAAGGTGTGTAATTTGTGATTTTCGTTTATACCCATGAGTCTCATAAGATGTGAATGGATACTTCTGTCCATCTTATGGCCACGTGTCCATATCGGTGTGATTCCTCCAGATCAAGTTGCCCTGCCAGACTTGGGTCTTGCCGCGATGGAGAACTGGGGCCTGGTGACGTACCAGGAGGGCAGCCTGCTCTACGAGGAGGGCGTGTCCTCGCTGCTGCACAAGGACACGATCGCCTTCCTCATCGCACACGAACTGGCACACCAGGTCAGAGGGACGCTCACAAAACTCAGTATGACACACACTCATGGCTCCAGGCACCAACTGGGCTCGCTATTTATGAGTCTCCTGATAACATGAATCCATTCAGCAACATCTTAGTGTTACATGCATGGGAGAAGTATAAGACAATGGGCCCCTGGCACTCCCATGCAGAAGGCCCCACCAGCAAGATGCTTTATAGTTGTTTAGTCTCTTTGTAGTTGTGTGTCTCTTTGTGGTGGTTGTTTTGTGTCTCTTTGTTGAGGTTGTTTTGTGTCTCTTTGTAGTTGTGTGTCTCTTTGTTGAGGTTGTTTTGTGTCTCTTTGTAGTTGTGTGTATCTTTGTTGTGGTTGTTCCGTGTCTCTTTGTAGTTTTGTGTCTCTTTGTTATGGTTGTTTTGTGTCTCTTTGTTGAGGTTGTTTTGTGTCTCTTTGAAGTTTTGTGTCTCTTTGTACTTGTGTGTCTCCTTTCTGTGATTCTTTTGTGTCTCTTTGTAGTTTTGTGTCTCTTTGTTGAGGTTGTTTTGTGTCTCTTTGTAGTTCTGTCTCCTTGTTGTGATTCTTTTGTGTCTCTTTGTAGTTGTGTGTCTCTTTGTTGTGGTTGTTTTGTGTCTCTTTGTAGTTGTGTGTCTCCCTGTTGTGATTCTTGTGTGTCTCTTTGTAGTGTTGTGTCTCTTTGTAGTTCTGTGTCTCCTTGTTGTGATTCTTTTGTGTCTCTTTGTAGTTGTGTGTCTTTTTGTGGTATCTTTCGGTCCGTGGCTGTTTTGTACTTTTTTCACATTGTGTCCTTTTTTAATTGTGTGGGTCGTTTTCAGAGTGTTGTGAGTCTCTTTCTGTCTCCTTGTTGCTGTTTGTGGTCATTCGTGAACGTCTTCCTGGTCGGCCAGCGTCTCTTGTGTGGCGTCTGTCGGTGCCGCTGCCCGGTGATGTCATCTGTCGGTCACCATCTTCTGCTCTTGTTGGCAGTGGTTTGGGAATCTGGTGACGATGAAATGGTGGAACGACATTTGGCTGAACGAGGGCTTTGCCACGTACCTGTCGGTCGTTGCGGTGGACCACGTGGATCCACACTCCAACATGGTGAGTCAGAACCAGGTCAGAGTCAGGACTGGCTCTGCTTTTTCATTTCTTCATTTCTGTTGCCAACGTTTTTAACTCGTCATTGAAAAATACATTTACCACATGGAGAAGATAACGGTACGTCAACGACAAACTGGAACAGTATTTGTCATATTGGGAAAATGGGTTACATACGTAACACCTCATAGACCTGATTTTACTTTCATAAATCCATGAATGTACAATACATCACTCCCTAGTTTTACATTGTTTTCATTCAGTTTTTTGTTTCATTCCGTCTCTTTGTTGTTGTTTATCCTATATTTTACACTTCTTGCTCTTAATATGTAAAACTAAAATGAGCATCATTCAAAAATCTGCACACACAATGTCAATCGCCTACTTTCAATTAAATAAAAGAATGAATAAAAAAGAAAAGATATTGTGTATTTTATTCAGTCAATCAAATACAATACAATATTATTCTATATAATATACAAAACAGAAAGACTGAAAAGGTATAGGTCGAAGCAAAACATGATTATATATTCCTATCCTAAATTAATATCAAATAAATAAATAAAATTATATAAAATAAAGAAAAATAAATAAATATATTATATATACATATACATACATATACATATATATATGTATATATATATACACATATGCATACATACAGACACACTTCCACATCTTCCATATAAATACATTCTCCATAATTGCGTGCTCTTTGGTTTTCCTCCAGAAAGACGCACATTTCATGGCCAACCTCCACGCGGCGTTCGAGCAGGACGCCCTGGCCTCGTCTCACCCCCTCAGTCCTCCGGAGGAAGACGTCCAGATGACTTATGAGATTGAAGATATGTTCGATTCCATAACCTACTGTAAGGTACAGTCCAATGAAACGAGGGATGAAAGCATATACGACGTAGGCGTGTGTTTTTTCCCCGCTCATACCCGTGTGCTATGAATATGGGCCTGCTACTTGTAATTCGGCGTTGTCCCTGCAGGGGGCCGCCGTGCTGAGGATGCTGTCGTTCATCGTGACGGACCGAGTGTTCACCAAAGGAATCCGAGTAAGTGACTTCTCGGGGAGGTCGTGCCCTCTGGAGGCGCTCTGTGGTTCCCCGCGTGTCGTGTTGCGTACGCCTGTTTCCTCCCACACACAGAGTCTCGGTTCCGCTTGGAGACTCCGGTTCCTTCGGCCCGCGTGGCGGCCGGCGAGCCGCTGGTCGGTTCTGAGAACAGGGGAGCTGTTGTTCCTCGGGTTTGTTTTCCTCTGGAAGAACACGCTCCAGCAGCGTGGATGCATCAGGGTTCGTTTACTTATGTCTCAACACAACAGAAACAGCTATTGTGACTCTCGCCGTGGACCATTGATCTGTGTGTCTGTGTGTGGTTCTGGTGTGTCTGTGTGTGGTTTTGGTGTGTGTCTGTGTGTGGTTCTGGTGTGTCTGTGTGTGGTTCTGGTGTGTGTCTGTGTGTGGTTCTGGTGTGTCTGTGTGTGGTTTTGGTTGGTCTGTGTGTGTGTTTCTGTGTGTGGTTCTGGTGTGTGTCTGTGTGTGGTTCTGGTGTGTCTGTGGTTCTGGCCGTGACTGAATGTGTGTCTATTACCACGTGCACCCCGTCCAGCTGGTAATCCAACATATCTTGTTCTGTTTGGACTGGTCACGTTGTTGTTGTTGTTGTTGTCGTTGTTGATGTTACAGAAGTGTATTTGAATAAACACGATTATCTTTTATTTCAACATCTGCTTTTGTTTTTCCACTTGTTGTTTTCACCGTTTCCAGCCAAGTGGATCCGATACACACACACACACACACACACACATACATACGCACATACCCCCCCCCCCCCCCTACACACACACACACAACATACCCCCACAAACACTCACACATACCCACACACACACACACACCGGTCCATCAGCTGTTCACGTTTGTTTTTTGGCCGTAAAATGAAAGTTTTCTGCCAAACATTCGTGACACCATAACATCTCGGAACATTTTCAACATCAATATTCAGAATGCTGAACATCCTGATTTTGAAGTTAACTCCCGCGCCTCTCTGGCTCTCTCTGTTCCCGTGTCACAGATGTACCTCTCGGACTTTAGCTATAAAAACACGGACCAGAACGACCTCTGGAAGTATATTCAAAAGGTAAAGTATGATAATGCCCGTTAATCAGTGATCCATTTATGGGGTTTATATCATAAATAATATCAACTGATCAGCTGCTTATGTTTGCAGGCCGAGGACGAGGGCGGTTTCACCAACGTTGCCAAGGTGATGAACACCTGGACCAAACAAATCGGCTTTCCTGTTATCACCATCAACACCACCAGTGGAGAAGTCTACCAGAAGCACTTCCTGTTCAACGACTCCTCTGAATCTAAGTAGGTACCTCCCAGATAATATATAATTATTCTCATTTACATCCCTGATCATGGAGAGATGACCAGTGTCTTCACTTTATCTCAGAATCTATTGCGTGAGAATGTGTTGGGATCAAATAGATTAAGCATGAATGGAAGCATCGGAATAAATCAGAACAGCAGTGGAAAGAAAGACGTGGTTGTGGCATTTATTGATTTATTAAAAGAAAGTGTTGAATGTAGTCATTTGGTCTTGCCTCCAGTTATGAACTAAAAACAAATAACTGTCGTCGTTTGGTGGTTGATTAGTTTTTCGGACCATATGTGTATAGTTTGCTGGTAGTACATTTGAATGTTGAGCTGTTTTCTTATACGAATTACAGAAAATAAACTTTGTGGAGTCCCTCAGGGGTTACTACTGGGCCCGATACCTTTCCTTTATATATAAAGCCAACTCAGTTTCCCTCAGCTTTACAGAGCTTTTTAGTGGCCCCCAAAAAAGAACGAATGCAGGTTCAACAATACTATAGTAATGTATATATTCATGTTATTGATTACACTAAGCAAAACTAGTTTCTGGTCACCATAAGACGCAATGATGAAGGATACTCTCAAAGAGCAGCTTCCATTGGGCACGCTTTCTTTGACCAATTGGTCTCATAGGTGGGAAATGTGAGCCAATGTAGTATATCAGGAAACTTAATAATAAGCCCCTCCTTCTGTATTCATGTGAATTTAACATATTGGCTGTCAGTCGGGCTCGGCTGAAAGAAGATGGCCTCCACCATCTTTCCAAAGAATCCTACATCTGTCCTCCATTGACTTCATCACTTCTTCACAATGTCTAACTCCCTCTGAGACCAGTTCTCAGGGTCATACATGTGGTGTGTGTTGGCACAGAGCCTTATTGCATCAGCGTTTCTGCATGAACTCACAGCAGCTGATTACGGTAAATGATGCCTTTGGCCATGTGGAGTGTTTTGAAACGACGTGTTGTAACTATGCGCTCCATAACACGCCGATGGTGAGTGTTCAGTTGCTCTGGCCAGACCCAGAACATAACAGCTCTGGACTCTGGCACCATGGCGTTGCAAATATCTGCTTATCGTGCAGGTGATTCAATGTCATACTCCACTTAGAGATCGCCTGTCACCTTTTCTTAACATTGCTTCTCTTCGCTGCTCAATGTTTCAAGGCTTAAAACTCTTTTCATGGAACATACTGATACTCATTAAACCTTCTTTTTGTCTTTTATGTTATGTTTCTTTAGCCTCTGGTGGTACGTCCCAATCAGTTACATGTCAAATATAAAGGATTCGGCTTACTTCTTGTTGGAAACCAGTGACACGAGTAAGTGAACGCACCTCTTTGCCCACTTTGTTCTCATATTTGTCAAACAACGTTAGTTTACATCTTCTCTGTTTCATCACATAGAATAACTTGATATTTGAACAGCTATGTGATGGTCTGTGATTGGATGAGGACATTTTGACGAGACAGAACAGATGAACATAGATGAATTTACTTACGTTCAAAAACGCTTTCAGTGAAGTACATTCACCGTTTATGATTTCTCTATTTTCAGTGACGAAAGACGAGTTCATCTCTAAGAGCGGCGAGTGGATCCTGGCAAACATCAACTGTACTGGATACTACAGAGTCAATTACAACCCGGAGAACTGGGAACGCCTCCTGACTCAGCTGGAGACGAACCCACAAGTGAGCACTGGGCCAAAGGAAATGACAAAGCCTGTTTTTACGAGACAATCGGTTGCCCCTGAAGACTTCGCCCCTGAAGGTCTTGAAGATTGGCAGATTAAATGAAGTCTTGGCTCGTTTAACCATCTAATCAACCAGTTGTTATTTTAATTTTGCGCAAGAGAAATGTGAACCTCAATTTCTTGAACTTGACTCTTTTACACAATACTGGGTTTGGGTACTAATATTAACTATGTCTTCAACATCTGTTTAATGAAGATACTAGAGAATATCTCCAGGGATGACAATGTCGTGGAACTGGTTGTTTGTTGCCAACTGTTGAATGGATTGCACTGAAATACCGTACAGACAAGTATGGTTCCCAGAGGATGGATTCCAATGACTTTCTAGATCCCCTGACTTTCCATCATTACCAATCAGCAGGTTCTTTACTCAAGAATGTTCACAGAAAACCCTCCAGTCGTTTGAGTCAACACAAGGCATTAGGATTCATCTGCTGGGGACAACAAATAGTTTTGTGCCAATCCCATAAATTCGACGTTGATGGTCTGGATGAGTGAACTGCTTGTGGTTCAAGATTGAACATTCGGGCATCAATACAGTCACTATAAAGCATCCTCTGGGGAACATGAACACAATTTCATGACAATCCATCAAAATCCAAGAGTCTGGATTAAATTGACCAGCAGTCATTGTCAAACCCCCTTGGATTATGTTGTAGCTTCAGACCGACCTCTTAAATACCTCTTAAAGACCTCTTAAAGACCTCTGAGTTTAATCTATCAGACGTGGTCAGAATGTTGGGTCCGTATCTGACTTCTGACCTCATTTGTCTTTTTCTACTCCAAATGGTATTCTCCTGCTTCTATGCTGCTGATGGTAGAATGACAGTAGGAGTAGTAGTAGTAGTAGTAGTGGTGGTAGTAGTAGTAGTAGTAGGGTTAGTAGGGGTAGTAGTAGTAATAGTAGTAGTAGTGGTAGTGGTAGGGGTAGTAGTAGTAGTAGTAATAGTAGGGTTAGTAGGGATAGTAGTAGTAGTAGTAGTAGTAGTAGTAGTAGTAGGAGTAGTAGTGGTAGTGGTAGTGGTAGTAGTAGTAGTAGTACAGTTGTAGATGTCACTGTCCCTCACCCTGCTCTTGTCTCTTAGCGGATCCCACTGATGAACAGAGGGCAGCTTGTTGACGATGCCTTCAACTTAGCGAGGTAATGACTTTGACTCTGTTGATCAATGTTCTGTAGCTGAAGTTTGTTGTTTCCGACATGACGGCGGTGGTTCCTTTATCCTCCTTGATCTTCCCAAATCCAAATCTGTTTTTTCCTCAGGGCCAAACTCATCGAAGTGACCCTAGCTCTGAATTCAACGCGCTTCCTTCACAACGAGAGAGGCTACATTCCCTGGGCGTCAACAGTCAAGAACCTGGAGTACTTTGTCCTCATGTTTGACCGCTCCGAGGTGTACGGACCCATGCAGGCATGTGCCATGAACGCCTCCTTTTCTTTAAGACTTGTGAAAGACGTATCTGCTGGCCTTGCTAACGCTAACTGAATTACGCTGCACTGGATAGAGGCGCTGGATTCAACAGACTTAATGTGCGAGCCTTGTTGTTCTCCCCTCATGATCAACAGATGTGTGGTAAAATGAGTGATGCATGGCTGCGTGTGTAACGGCTGTAAATCTCTTCCTGCAGGCGTACCTCCGAGAACAGGTTAGCGGCCTGTACGACTTCTTCAGGAACGACACCGACCATTCCCAAGTCCCAAAGGATCACTCCGCACAGTAAGGAAAGATGCCCCTCGATAAACCCTCAACAGGTTGACACCCGTTTGCACTTTAGCAGTTCCACAAACTCAAAGTCCGCTGCCAAGAGCGGCGATGCGGAGCAGATGTGTGAGTTTACGTCGACACACGCTAGTCCCGACTTGTGCCAATGAGCGGTGCGTTCATGTGGAACCACTTCTTCAGAAGTCGGGGGGTTGTTTCAGATGGAAAATACGTATTTGATTGGGTGATTCTTTAAATGAAATCAGACGTCAATACATTTCTGGGAACTTCTTTTGGAGTGAGGAAGTCCACTTGGAACATGAATATCACGTTTCTTTTTCTGAGCTACCCCTCGTTGTTAGACAGCCCTTTCCAACAGGGATCGGACGCTAAAGCCACCGGACTCTGTTGACAGAAAAACGGTGGTTGGATGCCGCAGACACACAACCCAACTTAAAAAAATCAGAACCAACCCTTCCGGTTATTCTCCTGAGTTAGCACAGCTGGCGTTGACATCATAACCTTGATTAGATTCCTTTGGTAATCCGGGACCCGGGAATACTCGATCCATGATTGCTTCTCCCCAAATGTTGCTGAATTTCATCCTCAACATTGGAGCCAGCAGCTTGACAAAATAACATCAACACAGGATTTCTTCAACGCGTCCAACGGCGTCTCTGTTTCCTTCAAAGCACATTATAAATTGCCATCATGTAATACTTGCCCACTTTGTGTCCACACTGTCATTGTGCTTCCCTCCCAGGCACAACCAGATCATCGCCATCGATGTGGCGTGTTCCAACGCGCTCCCAGAATGCTTAGAGATGGCGACAAAGATGTTCGCCGACTGGATGAACAGCAACGGCACCAACAGGTACAGGCACTGCTGAACGAGTGCTTTTATTCTGGAATTTGAAGATTCTTCTTCATACCTTCTGAAATGATCCTAAACTTGCATGACTCTATTTGCCCCCCCACCGCTCACTGTAGTAGCTGATGATTATGGGAAGGTACGTGTCGTTTAATCACTTTGTGGCGTTCGTTGTTGGTGGCTGTTGTTTCCGCTCGGCGTTGGGGGTTCTCGTCAGAACCTTTTTACGACCGCTCTACTCCCCAACCTGACCACGGAGAACAGGATCCCACTCACACTAAATGGGAAGTGAAACTAAACCTGCCTCCCTCTGCACATACTTTCTGGTCTTTTTGGAATCCCGGTGCAACTTTAAAGTCGTACTCTGACCTCAGATCAGGGTGTAAATGACCAGCGTAAACATGAAGAACGCCACGCGTGCATGAATGATAAATGAGCGTGCAATAACCGGTCATGCCGAGTCACCTGAGGGTCTGATGTCACGGAAATACAGAAGTATTGGTCACCACGGCAAGGTTCATCTTGATATTGTAGTGCACTCATCTTCACCAAGGGCCACATCAGCATCATGGCCGCCTCTTAAAGGGCCGGTGTAACAGAAGCGCTGTATAAACTACACCCAAACATATTGTTTAATAACTCTCTTTGCATTTGATTATTTTTCATTCAAGTGTAGAGATATTGTACACAAGGACGTTTCTCTAATATTATAACACAAATCCATTCAATTTGAAACCTTAAAATAAAAGCACAGGATATAAAAGGTGATCATGGGTCTTTCAAGCCGTGAGGGGCCGCATAAAATGGCACGGTGGGCCGCATGTTTGACACCTGTGTTGTAGTGTTTCATGTTAGCATCAATAGCTCATTTTAATGAATGCCAATATTGTTCGGCTACACGAACCCATTTAGAATGTTATTCAGATTTAAACTGCAATAATGTCGACAAAATTAATGACATGCAAATGATACAGGTTGTTCAAACTCACAATTTCTTCAAAGAAATATTTAATCTTTCGAAAATTGTGTTCATACCACAAAGAAAATTCTAAATACAAGAACATGTTTCCGTGAATCACTCATACGAGCCACTTCAGACGCAACCTGTGTGTAGCAATGGTTCTCGCGTGAGGCCCGTCGGCTCTTCATTGGACGTCCTGTACCTGTTCATCCACACGCGATGCACGGACGTGGGATAACTCAACTAAACGAGCCGGTCCTCCGATGTCATGACGGAGCCTGTGTGTGTGATTCAGCATCCACCCCAACCTGCGCTCCGTCATCTACTGCCAGGCCGTGGCCGCCGGCGGGAGGGAGGAGTGGGAGTTCGCCTGGGACAAGTACCGGAGCTCCGTGGACACCTCGGAGAAGGAGCAGCTCCGGGAGGCTCTGTCCTGCACCAAGAAGATCTGGCTCCTCAACAGGTGACGCCTCGAGGCCCCGAGGAGCATCGCCACACCGTTGCTATGAAGTGAGCATCCGTCCTTCTCTTGCAGATACCTGCAGTACACCTTGGACCCGGAGAAGATTCGTCTGATGGACGTCGGGTCGACTCTCCTCTCAGTAGCAGACAACGTGGCGGGGCAGGCGCTGGCCTGGAACTTTGTCAGAGCGCACTGGGAGTACGTCTACAGAACGTAGGTCCCCCTCTGGACTCGTGACCGAGTAGCCGTTGAGATTGAGTGGTTGGGGTTGCATCGAAAACACGGCGCTCGCGTTCCAACGACACGTATTCACGGTTTACCTCGGGACCCGGAGAAGCCGACCCAATGGCAGTTAGATCGTGAGCGAACTTCCATTGGCTCTTTAAAACTCCATCTTTTTTTAGGGACTCCTAAACTAGCAAAGAGGTGCTCAAATGTGAAGTTGATCCAGCTGACGTGGAACGAGCAAACTGTAGCCTGAGCCCCGTCCCTCAGAGCAGTGGCTCGAACATTAGAATCTTTACTCATGGAGATCTGTTCGTGCCTCTCATTTGAACTACTGAGTAGAATGTGAGTCTCTTTAGCTGCTAAATGCTCCAGCTGAGTGTGGAGTGGGTCACTTTGACCAGAACAAGCTAAACTAGGCACAGAGGCCCAACTGAGAAGAGTTCGTCAACCTCAGAAAGAAGATATCTGAATCCGTAGACGGATTGTAGTACGAGTAGTTTACGAACCCGACCCAGAATGCATCTGTACATGGCGAGTGCATCCTAGCCAACGTCAACTGTGCTACAGAGTCAGTTACAACCCAGAGAACTGGGAACGCCTCCGGACCCGAGACTCAACCGATGAGCCTCATCCAATGAGGGATCGGTTGAGTCCAACATTAACTCCGAGTCCAACAGTTACAGAAGAAAAAGATAGAAGTCCCCATTTCCAACGTTCACAAAATGTTTTTAATCTTACAAAGACATTCAGCGATTATCCATATTTGGTGGTGTTTAACCGTTCAAAAACATCATTTTCTCCAAGGGCCAAAGAAAAGGAAAGCAAGTCCTGACGAGTTATATTCATGAAAGAAAGTGGATTTTATAGAAAGAGACTCTGATTGAATCCAAGTAATCACATTTTACAAATTAAGAATATTGGAGGATATAAACTGTATTTTCTTTCTCATAAAGTACGACGTCACATACACAATAGAATATTTAAATGTGAAAGAGAGAGAGACACGATGGCCTGTTTTTGGAGGGGGCGCTCGAGGAGAACCGATCCGCCGGGCCTCCCTCACGCGGGTCTCGGGTTCTGCGGGTTCCAGATGTGAGAACCGCTGAGGCGACCCGCGGTGGAGTCCTTGAATACACAACACTGCCATAAAAGTCCTGGACTCGCACTCGCCCAGTCCAAAGGTCTGGTGACTCGTCAGTGCTTATCATCGGCCCGCCTTCATAAAGGTTGTTTAGGTTGTTTACACCATTTCCAGGAAGCTGAATTATCCGGCATCAAAGTTTAAATCCACATAAAAGACGAGGCTTCATTTCATAAGCACACTGTGACACCGGAGATGTGTTCACATGAGCAGCAGGGCTCCTCTTTTAATTAAATCAGGTTTCTACATGTGTCCAGGACGCCTTCAACCGGTGTTGTTGATCTTGCACTAAACCGTGTCTTTGCGTGTCCTCCCGCCTCCAGGGGCCCCGCCAGGCTCATCGAGGGCGTGACCCGAAGGTTCTCCACGCAATATGAACTGGAGGAGGTAATGTTTACGGATGTTTTTTAAATTATGTCCAGAATGATAATCGTCTTCAAGTGGAGATTGATGAGCGGCTCCGCCCTGATATCTTATCAAAGTCTGTGTCATCCCGAGTCATGTGGGTGACAACATGTTAGTTTAACCTCTCAGACCGTTGAAAAGACACGGCCGCTTGTCGTGGATGTTGTTTTCCCCCCATGAGATGATGAAAACCATCGTGGAATATATATCCACGAATGAGATATGGATCTGTTCCATCAGTTCGTCCAACATGGCTGCACATGGTCCTTCATCAACCTGAAGTTTATTCAGACTCAACTTCACAGATAGTATATCAATATTATATTTATATATAATTTGTTTAACATACAGTTGTTTTAACTATTTTTAATATGTTGTACGGTGACCTTCAGTGCCTTGAAAGGCCTATTAATATTATAAATATATATTGATAGAATAGTATATATATATAGAATATAATATTTATATATATATAGAATCTATATATATATAGATTATATATTTATATATTCTGTTTATATATCTTATATATATTTATAAATGTATGCTATATATATAATCTATATTATATATATACTGTATGTATGCATGTATATATATATATGTATGTGTATGTATATATATATATAGTTTATTTTTTATTTTATTTTTTCTTTATTTTATATAAATTTTCTGATTTATTTGATATTAATTTAGGATAGGAATATATAAGCATTTCTTGCTTCTACCTATACCTTTTCAGTCTTCCTGTTTTGTATATTATATATACTAATAATGTATTTGTTTTGATTCGATTGAATAAAAATACACAACAACAACGATAGAAACATTGGGAGGCTCTGGAGATGTAACTCAAGCTCTGGATGAACCGTCTCCAGTCGGTGTAAAATATAATGTGTGTCAATTTGATCTTAAATGTTTGTATACATTTATTACGGTTGGCTGTCGCGTCTAGCTAGCTAAACGGCTACCGTGGCGCTAACGTAGCAGCTAGCCTCGCGGTCGGTTTTGGGTGATAATGAAACCTAAGATGGCGCCCCGTCGTGTACTTTAAGGTGCTAACCGTCGCTTTCGCTAGCCGTTATTGTGACTCCCTCAAGCAATGCATTCTGGGTACACCATCTAACCCGTGTGGCGTGTTTGTGTGCAGCTGGAGCGCTTCGCGGCGGACTACAACCTGAGTCCTACCAACTACGTGCAGCAGGCCGTGGAGCAGACCCGGGTCAACATCCAGTGGGTCGGCGAGAACGCGGACGCCGTTCTGGAGTGGTTCGAGAACGAAGCCGCTTGGTAGGAGGAGAAAAGACCGGCTCGCTTCCGATGAATCCACTTGAATCCCACAGGAAGTGATGACGCAACAGGAGCTTTACTCCCTTTAATCAAAAGGACCGATAGCTCGAGGAGCACCGCAGTGTGGAGACATTATTTATACCGTCAGACTAACCAGATTACTAAATCCACCCCGTTGTCATTTTTGCACATGATGCTGATGAAAGATAATTTTTTTTAAAGTTGTAAAAAAATTATGATGTACTTTTTTTTTAAAGAATCACTTTTCTTTTTTTTCTCGGCGTCTATTATCAAAATGATTCTGGATTGGAACCGTCCTCGATTGTATTGATCTCCTGGCAAATCTATCGGTTTGGAGGACGAGCGACTCGTCACACGGGAGGACACGCCTCTGTTGAAGGAGTCTGTGTGTGATGTAACGTGTGTGTATACGTGTTGTTGTCATCAAGGAAGCTGTCTGTGTGCGTCATGTTGGAATAAAGGAACCAAATTATTCTTGTATGTTGCTAAAGAAAATGATATTTTTATAATAAAACATCGACATTGTGTTTAATTGAGTTTTTTAATCCAGTACAAAAATAATACAGGTCAAGATTATGACTACCTATGATCATAATACAATACCTATGTTGGGATACAATTACAAATATATATGTATAATTATATATATTTATAGAATATTATATTTATATAGAATTTCTTTATAATAGTTGTTTTAACTCTTTTTAATGTGTTGTACGGTGACCTTGAGTGCCTTGAAAGGCACCTTATAAAATAAATGTATTATTATAAATATATATTTAGAGAATATAATATATATATATCTAGAGAATATTATATTTATATATGAATATAGAATCTATATATATATATTCTATATTATCTTTATATATATTAATAAATGTATGCTATATATATAATCTATATTTATATATATATAAATATAGATAATATATTATATACATAAATAATATATATATATAGAATAAATATCTAATATATATATAAAAGTAATACCATGGTGTATAAAAACAAGTAAAAGTCCTCAATTCTAATTGTTATTTAAAAGTTAAAGTTAAAACTATGAGCCTTTACAGTACCAAAAGCAAAAGTAGTCATGGTGCAGGCTCATTTCAGAATAACATACATTATTTTATTGATGGATGAGATTGTCCATGTCTTTAATGTTGCAGCTGGTTAATGTTCGTGGATGTCTTTGTTATTGAACCACGTAAGTTCTCATATTTATCCAAATTCATACATCATTTGTTGCTAATATATCAGATTTCTAATCTGAATCAGCAAAGTTATCACATAATATTCTAAAATATGCATTATTTCCCTCTGTAGCTGAAGTATGAAGGAGCATAACATACAAGTACTCGTGTTAAAGTGCAGTACTTAAGTCATGTAACCGGTCAACTGCACAGGGTTCATCCACTTGTTGACCAATGGGTGTCCAGGAATTTTACAGGACTTTAAACCAAATTTCCATGACCAACATGTTGTGAAATCTAAAGTGAGAAGAAGTCGTATTTAAACCAACACTGAGATCTAAAGCTGAATGGACACATGATCAGAGCACATGTCCAGGACTTGGGGGATTACTTTTTTTTCAATGACTTTTCCAGGTCGTGGAAATAAACATTTCTAAATTCGAGGACTTTTCCAGGTTTTCCATGAGCGTTCGGACCCTGACTGGACCAGTCGAGGGAACTGGGCCGTGTCCCAGTACGGCCTCCTCAGGTATGTGGGACTAATGGAAACCAGGCTGTGCAGGAGAAGCTCGTCGTCCACAAGGGAGAGGTTCAGGGGACTCCGGGGAACGCCAGGTTCCAATCAGGGGGGGTCGGACCTGGAGGCCTGGAGGCCGGCGCTGATTGGCCCTCAGTCGTCCTGGGGGAGAAACAGAGTGGGACTCAGAACCAGACTTCCTGTTTGGTCCGTAGAGGTGGAAGTGTCACGTCATTGGAGGAGGCCTCACCCACTCCTCCTCCCCCGCCCCCTCCCCCTCCCCCCCGGGCGGCGGGGCGCTGAGGGCGTCGGCTCGGTTGGCCAGAACCTTGTCGGTCCACGACGCTCCGGCCCGCTCGTCTCCGGCAAAGTTGCACTTGGTCACCGAGCCGCCGTCCACTTTGGCCAAGGAGCCTGGAGGCACGGGTTGACGTGGGTTCAGAACAACAACAACAACAACGACGACGAGGAACAGGACAAGAACAGAGATTTAAAATGTATAAAACGATCTTCTCGGGACCCCCCCCCCCCCTTACAGGGTTACATATTCTAATATATTTAATTTTTTGTACAATAAATGACGTATTTCTTTAAAGATTCCGTTGATGTAACTTCTATTGTATATAATAAATAAAACATCTATTTCTTTATTTCTGTGTGCATTTCAGAATGTAATTTCTTCGTAGAATATTTATTGATTTATTAAAGTAATCCTCCAAACACTGGAGGGTTTTGGACGTGGGAACTAATTAACTACGAACGTTGTGTACGTGACAGGATTGCGGTCTTCTTTTAACGCACAATACAAAAAAAAAAGTATAAATAGATGATAGCTTTGTGTTGACTTTGTATTTGACATATTTCTATGTAAAAACTTTAACGTTTCATAGGTTGAGGTTGGTGAGCACGACTAATAATAAATGATCTGTTTTCAACAAGATATTGAGATATCATTAAATATACTGAATATGTATATATATTATATAATATATACTGTATATATTATATAATATATATAATATATGTATATTATATACATATAATATAATATATATATAAAAATATAGAATATATACAGTATATATTATATAATATATACTGTATATATTATATATATATATATATAATATATATAAAAATATATAATATATATATAATATATATTTATAAAATCCTAGAATGAACTAACTTGTTTATATCTTTTTCTCGGGATAGTAAAACATCAAAAAGCCGATGATGTCATAAGGAAAGACATCACTCCTCTGGCCTCAAAGGGGACCAAAGGGTGGACGACGGCCCCTCAGAGGCCACTTGTGGAACTGCGAAGGACCGGATTTCAAACTTCACTTTGCCCACTGCAGCGTAGGTCAACGAGGTCAACGGGGTCTCCAGAGGCCTGCAGCGGGGCTCCGGCACTCGGCTCGATGGACTCACATATGAAGGGGCCGTTTCCTCTGGTCTTCAGCCGCACGTCCTGCCCCGCCTCCAGCTCCGTCTGGGCCATCTGGGCCTCCGGGTACCAGAAGGCCCAGGTCCCGGCGGGCCGGTACCGGTCGGTGATCTCCAGCAGCTCGGCCTTGTTCACCGCCAGCGACAGCTGCTCCTCGGACAGGCGGTCCGACTCGCCCTTCGCTTCCAGCTCTGTGGAGGAGAGGGAGGGGCATTATGGGATGCGTGGATGACGCAACAGGAAGTTAGCGTCGCATCGGTTCCATCGGCAAAGAAATATATAAATATTTTCTTTCTTTGGATAATTGCTGAAAATAAGGCGTGCTGTGTATTTGATTTGATTACTGAGATGAAGATGAAGATGAAGACTTCAGGCCGACAACTCTAGATCCTCATCGGTTTAGTTTGATTATCTGTTGTTGTTTAGAACAATGGTTCTCAACCCATTTTTTTCCGTGATGCAACCCCTGTGAAATACTGTTTTTCAGCCGAGCCCCCCTGACCACTGCAAAGCATTGTGGGTTGAACAAAATTATGTAATACGCATCAATCTGGCAACAGTGTCAGATTTAATACATAAAATATACACTACTCAGTTTATGAACTTATACTTTACTGAATATTTATGAAATAACTATTTTTAAAGGATTTTTTTGGGGAAATATTTAAAACAAATCTCACATACCCCTAAAGGGCCTTGACCTAAAGGGCCTTGACGTACCCCTAGAGGGCCTTGACCTAAAGGGCCTTGACGTACCCCTAGAGGGCCTTGACCTAAAGGGCCTTGACGTACCCCTAGAGGGCCTTGACCTAAAGGGCCTTGACGTACCCCAAGAGGGCCTTGACCTAAAGGGCCTTGACGTACCCCCTAAAGGGCCTTGACCTAAAGGGCCTTGACGTACCCCTAGAGGGCCTTCACGTAAGAAGTAAGAAGCTAACGTATGACGGTCACATGACCTCACGTCTGCACCGCTAAGCTAACGGAGGTCTGTAGTCTCATTTCGTTACCGACCAGCTTTCTTCAGACCCGTAGAACCCTCTGAACTCACCAGAGGGGCGTTTACTGACCTACTGGTATATGGTACCCTCATTCTTCATCAGCACTTCACGAAAGGCGACTACCTACGAAACCCGCTCGAGAGGGTAAGGAAACGTCCATCGGTGCACTCACTGTAGGAGGACATGAGGAAGCCGGTGTTGACCTTCTTGGTGTCGCTGAAGTTGGGCTCGATCTCCTTCCCGCTGGGGTCGAACTTCCTCTGGTGGACGCGTCCAGGTTTGACGTAGAGCACATAGAAGCGGACCTGCCGATGACAGACAGGCAGACTGGGTTTGACGCCGACTAGAAGCTCACGCGTGTCCTGTCCAGTCATAGACGGTGAGAGACTCCGCCTTTCAGTACCTTTTGATTGCCGTCATCGGTGATGGCGTGTCTGGACACATCCAGCAGCTTCCCTTCTAGAATGACCCCATGGCCACTGTGTGGAAGAACACGTCAAATATTCAAGTGTCTACATTTACCTGCATTCTGCTGCGTATAGTCGGGGTAGCCCGGGGCGTCGTTGGGCCGATGTTAGGGGGGCTTGAATGGTTTATCTGACACTGAACTAGTTCATCTTTATTTCAATGATAGGGTCCAAATGAAGATAAAATATCACTGTATGACTGACGTTCTGTCTCTAACAGGATATCCGGGGCCACAACACATGATTTCCATGCAAACATGACCAGACATCCACCCCCCCCCTTTCTTTGAACCCTACAAACGCCCCTGATGCTAGCCGACATGTGAATGTGGACAGACACCAACACAAAACTATTTAAAAAAAGGTAAAATGACAAATTGAGAAAAAAGAAAAAGAGCTCATTTCTTTATTTCGAATGACGTCATCTTGAATGCACGTTCAACTGTTCAGCTAAATACAGTTTATTGAGGTTACCTACTCAATGGGGGAGTCATTTGAATACACTAATTACTTATTATAATGAATGCACGTGAGCTGCACACATTAGATTTCCTGCTCGAAGCCTCGGGGGGAAGTAAAGCGTCGTTTCTCTAGAACTAGAGAAAGAGTAACTACCCCAGAAGAGGAGACCGGAACCGGAAGTCATGTAGTCGTTACCTTTCGTACGCAGAGGGGGACCACGCGCGCGCCAGCGTCTCATTATGCACGGGTTTGTTCTGTAACGACGTGTTGTGGTAAATTCGGCTCATCTCCTAAACTTTTACTGGAAGTGTTCTCCGCCTCCGTGTTGCTCTTCCTGGTTCCGGGCGGGGCCGCGTGAGGGAGGTGCGCTCGGTTTGACGCACGGCGCGCGCCGCTGTGTGTTAACCAGGTTTAATTAGCACGCTGTCAGGAATATGGAAGCTCACCTCGGACATGCATTGGTTATTAATTATTAAGGATAGGACTTTTTAATGGTCACTTTCCTCAGTAGCATCGCATCATTTCTAACATTTATCTTTGATTTTTTTTGTTAATGGCCCAAAATTGACTTCCATACCAGAGTGGCAAAACTTTGAATGGACACCGGGCAGCAACATACCCTTAAATACTATATATATATATAATATATATTAATTATATAAATAATATATAAGTGTATTTGTTTTTTATATTTATAAATACATATGTATACATTTATATATATAAATACATATCTTTACATACAAATATATATACATATATATAAATACACATATATTAATTAATACAGATACATATATATGATGTCAATTAAAGGCACGTTGTTAACCTTCCACATGGATGGAGGCATGCGCCAGTTTATCATGAGGATTGGCAGCTATACAAATGAACTGAACTGAATTGGTAACGCCCGTAAAACAAGGCAGGTGTTGTGCTATGTGGTAAATGACCTTCAATCAGAATCAGCTTTATTGGCCATGTAGGTGTGCACATACATGGAATTTGACTCCGGTTACACGCACAACATGTAGAGTAGCAACATGTATGCACGATATCAAAACAACAGCAGTGACAATGAATCGGGGATGCTGGTGCACATCATGTGTCTGATGACTTGTTCATCAGTGATGAAAGAAGCCGTACGGGGCTCTGTAGCGCCCCCCAGAGGGGATGTTGAAGTACCTCTGGGGTAATGGCGTTGGACACTGAGCTGAAGTCCACAAACAGGACCCTTGCATGTGTCCCACGTTGACTGCATCATCCACCAGGGGGTCGGGCAGGGGCCCCGTGAGGTCCTTCAGCTGGGTCAACACCAGGCTCTCAAAGGATTTCATGACCACGGACGTCAGGCCGGTAGTCACTCAATCCTGTGATGGAGGACCTCTTGGGGACGGGGTGACCATGGAGACCTGTGTAGGCCTCCTCTGCCTCGCAGCGCACCAGGGTTTATGGTTGCTGTGTGTGCAGAAGGTTTTAGTCGGCACACACACACGTCCTCACAAACCCCGATGGATGAGGTCACCGTGTCAGTGAGCTCATTCAGGGCTGGAGCAGCAGCCTCAAACACACTCCAATCAGCGGAGGACAAGCAGGCCGGCAGCTCCTGCTCATTGGTCCATCTCCAAGTATGAGAGCGTATATTTCGAGCATCTTTCTTTTAAAAACATATTAATTATTCAAAGCCCAGCGTAAATGAACATATGCAACACATTTCCATGACTTTTCCAAAACTTGTGATGACATTTTCTTCAAGGACTTTTCCAGGCCTGGAAAATAACCATTTTAAATGTCTTTTCCAGGTTTTCCATGACCGTACGAACCCTGTAAAGTGTTTCTAGGCGAGGGCTGCATGATTCCTTCAGCACTGACATCTGGACACCAGCCTCCGTTAATATAAAAGCAGATTCCTCCTCCCCTGGTTTTCTCGGACAAAGAGCCGCTGCTCCTCCAACCAGAGTCTCTGCAGAGCGTTCCGGTTGGAGACTAAAAATCGTGATAAAGTTCGACCAGTGGATCGTCAAACATAATGTGGTGGAAATTAGTGTTCCTTTTGTGAGAAATTAAAAGTAGTTTAAGCACGGTTGCCCCATAACGCTGCATTATAGTCAGAATCCCTGAGCCTCCTCCCAAGACCGTCAGAAATAACTACTGCCCTCTCAGTGCAAGGCCGCATCCGAGATAGGTCTTCAGAGACGCCCCGAGTCCCTCGAGCCGTCGGTTTCCTCTCCAGAGGGAGTTGAAGAACCCCAAAGGCTCCTTTTAGTCGAGACCCCTCCACTGCGTAATCGATTATGTTTGACCTGTCCTGTCATCGTTTCGTGACCCTTTCCAATGACCCCACCGAGTCCGGTTACTCTTCCAAGTACTTCAGGAGAGAGAGACAGATGAGAACATTTTTCCTTCGACACATACTATTGTAAATGTGATGAATATGTGATTGTCCAGCGTTAAAACCAGAGGTCTCTCTCATATATTGGTGAAATGAGAGCGTAAAGTTTACGTTTACGTAAATAATAAAATGTTCGTGAATCCCAGGAATCAGCGGGCGTCAACAAATTAAGAAATGAGGCGCAATATGAGTCTTTCCCAAAATATGAAACTATTCCTTCAAGATGCACAGAGGCGTTGAAACCCAAGTGGCTCAACACCTCAGGTCCCCTCCGTCTGGGGGGCGTAGAGCCTCCCTCCCTGGGGGAACACAAGGTGTCCATGGAACCTCACGTCCTCCGGACTCTCTTGGCGGCGCTCTGCGCCCCCTCCGCCTCGGGCTTCTCTCGGCGAGGCTCTGCACATGGAGACGAGTCGGATCGCAGGCTTTGTTTGGCGTTCGGGGGCGGTGGTCTGGCGGGGGATCCGGGGTCCGGATCATCGGCGTGGGCTGCGGAGGTCTCGCTGCTCGGGGAGCTTCCCGCTCGGCTCGGATGACCAGTTGCCGGGTAGGAGCTCACATCGCAGGCGGTCAGGGAGGCCGGGTCCCCCCTGGAGGGGGAAACTAACTGGAGAGCCTTTGATCCCAGGAAGCACACAAGCCATCAACATATTAAAGAACACTCAATGTTCTGGTTTCCTTGTATGAGAAACGATCACTCTGACAGGTTCAAGAGAAACAGACTGTAAACTGATATTTACTACAGGACTACTGGGTTTACGGTATAAATAAAGAATGTATTGTAACTGATGTTTGAAGGCTTTGACTCTTGTTCTGAGTCACGATTAAGAAGTCCTGAGTTAAGACTAAGAAGTCCTGAGTTGAATCCCGAGTCAAGACTTAGAAATCCTGAGTCCTGAGTCAAGACTGAGAAGTCCTGAGTCACGATTAAGAAGTCTTGAGTCAAGACTGAGAAGTCCTGAGTCGAGTCCCAAGTCCTGAGTCAAGACTAAAAAGTCCTGAGTCACGATTAAGAAGTCCTTAGTCAACACTGAGAAGTCCTGAGTCAAGACTAAAAGTCCTAGTCCTCAACCTTGAGTTTCGAGTCATAATGCAGTCTTCAGATATAATGCCATCTGAGTCTCCGTGACCATCTGTAACCTTTTTAATTATTTTTCTCTGGGATCATTTCTCCCACTGCTCAGTATCATATAGTTCTTCCGTCCTGCAACTTGATTGGATGCTGTTGAATTAGTTAAAAAAAAGAAGTGGATCTGGGGAATTTGGTGTTTAATTACTGGTTATGAAAAGCTGTAACAGTTGTTGATTTAGGAAATGAAATCGGTCCAAGCTAAGCAACAGGTCATCGGTGTCGAGGTCGAAGTCAAGTTGCGAGTCTTTTCTGATTCTGTCGAATCGGGTCGAGAGTCATCACAATTGTGACTCGAGTCCAAGTCATATGACTTGAGTCCTCGCCTCTGAGACCAAGTCAACTATACTCATACAGCCCAACGCCATAGAGGGGCTGGACTATCTGGATGACATCCCCCACCTGTCAGAGAGCCTCCACCCAGTCGACAGCTCTGCAACACAAGGCTTAGAGCGGAATGCTCATGTTAGCATGCTAACATGCACATAGAAAGAACATAGCTGATGCTAAGCAGGTACAACGTTAACCTCACATTGAGAAACATGGAGATGCCCACCGTGTGAGAGGACTCATCGTGGTTCCTCTGTGGTTCCCCCGATGTTGGACCGCTCTCCTCTTGGATCGCTAGAGAGACATACGTCACATGAGGTCACATGAGGGGGGGGGGGGGGGGAAGCGCATGGTTATAAGCCATGTGAAGGTTCTGTGGTAACTCTCAGCCCACAGTGGTGGGGCGCCAGGTCACTCTGGAGAGTCTGCGCTATCCCCCATTAACAGTTAGCTTTGTCTGCACAGTTGCTGCTGTTTCCATTGTCAGCGCGGTTTGCCATCAGTGCTGTTAGCCATTGGCACGGCTAGCCATTAGCGCTGTTAGCCATTGGCGCGGCTAGCCATTAGTGCTGTTAACCATTGGCACGGCTAGCCATCAGTGCTGTTAGCCATTGGCATGGCTAGCCATTAGTGCTGTTAACCATTGGCACGGCTAGCCATTAGCGCTGTTAGCCATTGGCACGGCTAGCCATTAGCACTGTTAGCCATTGGCACAGCTAGCCATTAGCGCTATTAGCCATTGGCACGGCTAGCCATTAGCACTGTTAGCCTTTAGCACTGTTAGCCATTAGCCATTGGTGCGGCTATCCATTAGTGCCGTTAGCCATGAATGGTGTTAGTCATTAGCGCTGTTAGTCATTAGCGCTGTTAGCCATTAGTGCTGTTAGCCATTAGCGCGGATAGCACATTCATTGCAAGCCCAGACTCTAACTGTGAATCTAACTGTGGTGAGAGCCGTGTGGAGTCAACCCCCCGCCGCAGACAAGCTCAAAAACAAACATTGTAATCTTTGGGAAACTAATAAAAGTTTCAGTGTGACAGGATCACTATTCTTTAAAGCATCAAAACGAAGAGAAAAACATGAAATAAATATAATCTGCACCAAGGGAATAGCGGCCGAGCTGGATGCTGAGCCAGATATTCCACCGCTGAGTCCAGTCCCCTGGAGCCGCCACCTCATACAGCTGCTCCAGATGTTCCTGGTGCTGCTGCAGAAAACTCCTGCACACTGAACGCACAGAGACACACCACCTGTTCACGGGTTGCTTTTGGCTTTACGCCACTCAAGAGCCACGCTCAGCTTTCAGATAGACGTTACGACCAGAGGACCTCTGAAGCACTGCGGGGGTTGAGATTACCACAGAGGACCAAAACCACTCCATCTGCATTGTGTTCGGACTTGGAGGTGTTTGATCTGCCCCGAAACATGAATAAACTAGAACGGGCACTCGGTAGAGCGCATACCTTTGCATATCACAAGATTGGGCATTGAGTTATGAACATGTTGGCATTAGTTGCATGCCAATTGGATAAAAAGAAGATTTTTACCTTTTCATGACCTTGACCTTGACCTTTGACCCGATCGATCCCAAAATCTAATCAAATGGTCCCCGGATAATAACCAATCATCCCACCAAATTTCATGCGATTCGGTTTAATACTTTGAGTTATGCGAGTAACACGCATACAAATAAATAAATAAATAAATACACGGCGATCAAAACATAACCTTACACATTCTCAATGCGAAGGTAATGATCACGCAGTGCATGTGGGTGTGAGCCAGGACCACGACCAAAACAACCACAGGATGGAAGTCTCATTCAGGTACGACACAACGAAGAAATGGAGGAAGAGACAAAGAATGTCGAGAAAAGGAAGAAATGGGCGAGAAGAGAAGCGTGGCTGACCTGCCGCCATGCCGGGTGAGAGTGGAGAGCTGACTCCCAGGAACCGCTCCGCGGGGAACGAGGCGCAGAAGTCCTCCAGCATCTGAAGGCCGAGGCCCCTCCTCCTCCAGCTCCTCCTCACCAGCACCGTGTCCAGAGCCGGCAGCGGGTAGCAGCGACCGCTCCAGCCGTCGCACAGGCTGCCTGAGACACGCGACGTACCGCTTTCAACCAATCACAGGAGACGACACAGTCGAGGGGCGGAGTTTAGAAGAGTCCTCCGCCCTACCTTTGCGTTTGAAGGTGTAGAAGCCGACCGCCTGGCCGTCCCTCCACAGCAGCTTGCAGCTCTCGGTGCGGGGGTGCAGCGAGAACAGCGGCTCCTCCCGGGAGCACCGCTCCGCCACCCGGCTGAGCAGGAACACGATCACCCGCTCCATCAGCGAGCGCACCTGGACCAATCACGGACCCCGATGACATCAGACGGACGCTTTCACAGCACAAGAGCCGAGACTTAGAGAGTAACGACGCCCACGTCGGCTCAGGCAGCTGTGCAGACCGAGGGTCGCTAGTCCAGTATAAACTCTGTAAAGCGTGACTAAATTGACTTAAGAAGTCGACGCCGGCCTTCGGTTGACCTTGAGAAGTCGCAACTTTCATATATTTTTGACTCCATTGTTGCAAAACAAAATACTTTTGGGGGTATACTTTGTACACTCTTACTTTGAAAACCACAGTTACAGGCCTGTGGTTTAATTCAAAGAAAATAATCCCAACCGCAGAATACTTGAGCTCGAGTTCGGGTTTATCTCGTTAAAATAGAGTTCTGTCGATCTGAACTTCTCATGCAGAATTGCGAATGCCGTGACAGTAAAGATGTCCCTTCAGCTCAGGATGACAACGTTTGTTTTCTCAAAAAGTCGATGACGGCGTCCTCTTGAGAAAACTGCGATCATGACCTCATTATCGTGAGAAAACATCTGTGTTATCCCAGGGTGGCGGAGGATCTCGAGAACTCTTCTGTTTTTAAAGACCGTAAAAAGCCAGACACACGCGCCACTAACTTGAGGTGAGGTCAAAGGTCAGAGATGTCTCTGTGTACAGATTGTAAAGCACTCCGAGGCAAATTTGTAATTTGTGAGAATGGGCTATACAAAATAAACTGAATTGAATTTATTTAAATGCAGACATCAGTTACCAAAATCAAACCGATCCTGGAGTTGCTTGACGTGCGCAAGACGTCGTCCACGGGCCACCACTTCCCGTGCAGGTATAACGCCGCCGCTGTGAAGGGAGCGCAGAGAGCGTTAAGTCTTCTGGTCTTCTGAGAGGGGGGGGGCGAGTCCCAGACCTCGTGTCGGGTCGTCGGGGGGGTGCAGGGCCAGCAGCGTGCAGTCGGGCCGCTCGTCCTCAAACAGCTGCAACCGCCTCACGTGGGCCAGAGTGATGGCCACCTGACGGACAGGAAGGGAGACCGAACAACGCCAAACACCCCGCAATTCAGTTGAGACGCAACGAAGGAGTGAAGACCGTGGAGATGTCTCCGTCACTTCATTGGAAATAGGAATATTTTTTTTTTTTTTACGCAAAAGTCATTCTAGGTGTATAGAAGAATATACACTTTTATTAATCCCCAAGGGGAAATTAGTTCTCTGCATTTAACCCATCCTTAGTTATTAAGGAGCAGTGGGCTGCGGTGAAGCGCCCGGGAAGCAACTGGGGGTTCAGTGCCTTGGTACCCTGGTACCTTTGAACTCTGTGACACTTGAAACCACTCGGCGTCACGAGGCCCCGCCTCCAAAGAGGAGAGGTACTCCTCAGATGATGACGTCAGCACGGAGTCCTCCGCGGCGGGAAGGTCCACGGGGAACATGGCCGCTCCACAGCACGCGCTGTTTATGGGATGGATTTGTACAAGGGGTGACAAAAAAACTTTTTTTTTAAAGGGTCTCGCAGGTGGAGATGATGAGCTCCACATAGGGATGCACCTATGTGATCGGCGCCGATCCATATCGGCCGATATTCCCATTATCGGTTTTGATCGGCGTTCTTAAAACCGCCGATCAGATGACGTAACATCTGCGAGAAAAACTATCAGAGACGTTTCAATCGCCGCGCACCGCAACGGAGACGATGCGCCCGGCGAGGGCCGCAGAGTGAGAGGTCAGAGGGGATCCTCACCACCGAGCGGCGTCACCGTCCCCCGAGTTGAATCTCTGGGTCGACTGAGCCGACTCTCACATGTCTGCCCCTAGAGACTGATGCTCACGGTAAACACATTCGATCAGGAGCAAAGAGGGTTTTGATAAAGTTAGCGGAAGGATTCACGTGACAACATCCGGTTTTGCAAAGTTAGCGGAAAGAACCACGTGAAACAACATCCGTTTTTCAAAATAAGATGTCGACAAATCATACACGAACATATAAAAGTAAACAATGAACTGATTTTGTATCTTTATAGATCGTTTCTGAGATTTAGCTTAAATTATGCTAACATTAAAACATTTTTACTGGACCAAGGAAGAGTTTATAAAAATAAGTCAGACTTTTGTATGTTAAGAAAAGTCCTGTATATAGATTTCCCCAAGAGTTCCAGGAAATGAATAATGCAGATGTGTTCCATACATATCTGAAATCCCCTACAATAGCAATCAAACTATTTTAATGTATCAATTAGGACATTTTTCAAAGTAAAAGTCGTAAATGTTTAAAGAAATCGGTAATTTCTTTAATGTTTGAGTTGCTTTATGTATGTATTTCCTCATAGTCCTAGGCAATAATGCTCCACAATAAATAGAATGCTTCAATCGACACCGTGATCGGTATTATCGGATCGGCAGATACTGATTTCAGTGATCGGTGATCGGCACCAAAAACCTGATCGGTGCATCTCTAGATCCACATGGATTCTAACACGTGAAAAGATGGTGATGGTGATGATGATGATGATGATGATGAGTGTGATGAGTGTGTCTCTGTTTTAAAAAAACGTCCAAAGCTGCGTCACTAAGGTCCACCTGCCTGTGAGCGAGCTGTTCTCTGGAGTTCAACAGGTTCGCGTAAAGTTTAAACCATGACGTCCCGACGGGACCTTGCGTGCGCAGCAGCCCGGAAGCGGAAGTCGCGGGTCCATATACTCTTACGGGTCCTGTTAATGACTGATACGCTGCGTCGCACTTTGAACTGCTAACAAGGACAACAATACCCACAATGCCTCGCAGAAGCGACTTCGTAACGAGCACCACGGGCTTTATTTACTTACTTTACGACGTTCACAGAAGAGACGTCGACCGCACCTGTAACTTCCCTAAACACCTTGACGTCTGTCTTTGCCCTGCAGCGCCGCTCTCTGGTAGGATAGTGTAACTGCCAGAAACACATAACGTGGACTTCAAAATAAAGGCATATGATTTAATAAAAACACAAACGTGGAAATAATTCAGACATCCAAATTGATGCTACAGCAAAGTTAATACTTATTGTGTGTAAATACAATGTAATGACAGGCATCAATAAATTCAAGATTTAGTTCTAAATATCAGCTTAAGGGACGTTGGTCCTAATTTGTTTCTTATGCCTGAATAAATGTGATATTGAATACATACATAAAGTAGCAACAAATGGAAATAGTACATACAATTGCAGTAAAGTATTTGAGTAGATGTACTGAGTTACTTTCCACCACTGCTGTATTGCATCCTTTATTGTTTAGAGTAAGAACATAACCTTTTAAAAATTAATTTAAGTTTCTTTTTTTCGTATTATATTTTGAGACGTTTCAGCGATCGAGGCTGTGATACATTAAAAGGAATATCCAGAATGTGTTAAAACCTAGACAGGGTACTACCAGTTTGGACCCCTAAGCATTACCTGAAAATATTTGAATACTCTTTCAAATATTTGTATATCAATTGTGGATATTTGTACAGGAAATGCAACTTTTTTCTGTAAATGTGTATATATTACGTACATAAAAATTTCAAACGAAGTAAGAACGTTGTCATACCATACATTTGGATGTCTGAATATTTCAACGTTTGTATGTCCACATTAATTTAGAAGCGAATATATTCATATTTTTATTCATCGCATTTACATGACAACTTGAGTTCATTTAGATTCTCCAGTTAACCTGAGCTGCGTGGACTTTGGGCAGTAGAAGAAGCCGGAGAACATGAAGGGAACCCACGCTGCCACAGGGAGAACAGATTATTAAGGCAAAATTATAATTAACAACTAAATCATGATGTATTATTGTAGGTTAAGACACCCAGCAGTGTATATAGCAAATATATTCTTATTTACAGTCTGTAATACCAGCTGCAACATTTAAGTGATAATCAATAACTTCATAATAACTATAATAACTAAGTAATGTACTGATATTATATAATATTATGAAATGGGCCATTCTGTGTACTTTTGGTACACTTTGTTGCCAACACTTATTGTATTTTTGCTTTAGTAAAATTATGAAAACTTTTTACATTGCAGTACTACTTTTACCACATTAAGTTAAAGGTCTGAATACTGATTCCACCACTACATGGTTTAACCTGACTGTACCAAACTAAAGTTAACTAATAATATAAACAATTAGAAACACAATGTTACAATAAAGCATATTCTGTATAGTTGTTTGAAATAATGTCAAATCTTGATTAGTTGTGTTTTATTCTGAAAGGAGTTAACCGGAAGTCTCCCCATATGTTTACTGTACTCAGCCTGCGTGGTTCAGAGGGCAGCCAGTCAGTGACGTCGTTCGGTGACAGTTCTTAAAATGTTGCTCGGCCGTCGGCTGCTTTCCCGCCGCCACCGCCTCGCGCTCTGCCTCGCGCAGTGTCGCAGCCTCAAGACAGAACACCCCGCCGGGGTGAGTCTGATATGAACCCTTGAGCAACCTAATGACGGTGGTCTGTCACCTGTAGCCGCCGCGCGCTCCTTAGCCGGGTCCCAGTAGCAAACTCCTTGTGGCAGACATGGTGTTGATCTGGTGTCTGCTCGTGCACCTTTTGCTCCCTTGTGTGCGCGTGCGTGTTTTAATTCGTACTATTTTAGTGCGAAGTAAATTAATTCTACGTATTGTGGTTTTCAATATGCATATTGACAGCAGCTGGAGCAGAGGGCTACAGGAGCAACACACCTGTTAGTGCAACCAGGTGACCTCCTGCTCTGAAAGGCGAAGGCAATGCAAATGCACCTTAAAGCTGCATTCTCTCTGCTGACCACCAGGGGGCGAGTCCTCTTGTCGTATAGAAGTCTATATAAACGACTTCTCTCTTGATTTATTCCCATTGTTGACATGAGTTTATGTCTCAATCTCTCCTGACAACTGGTTGTATAGAAGTCTATTTCTCATGTGTTAAAGCTGCATTCTCTCTCCTGACCACCAGGGGGTGACTCCTCTGGTTGTATAGAAGTATATGCTGCATGTCTTAAAGCTGCCATCTTTCTCCTGACCACCAGGGAGCGACTCCTCTGGTTGTATAGAAGTCTATGCTTCATGTGTTAAAGCTGCATTCTCTCTCCTGACCACCAGGGTGCGACTCCTCTGGTTGTATAGAAGTCTATGCTTCATGTGTTAAAGCTGCATTCTCTCTCCTGACCACCAGGGGGCTCCTCTGGTTGTATGGAAGTAGTGACTCTACTTCTCTTGATGTATTCCCTCAGTAATCATTGTAAACATGAGTTTATGTCTCAGTCTCTAGTTGCAAGTCTTCTTCTATACAGCATGATGTCATCATTTATACTTTATGGTCATTTAGAGTCCATAAAGCGGGATGTTTAAGGCGGGGCAGCTTTTTCGGTGTCTTTATTCAGAACTTTGACCCGATCACGGCGTGTTTTCAGCTCATAAAGGTTCATTGGTAATATTGATGTCACGTAACTTCCCAAACTAACGGGCGACATCACGGTGAAGAAGTTGAACTTGTCCTCTCTCATTAGAGATGATCCCCGTTTTCATTGTACTGTTCTAGTGACATGTTATATTCCATCTCCCCCCCCCCCCCCCCTCTCTCTCTCGCCCTTTCGCTCAGAGTGCCGTTCAGGACGCCGTGCTCTCTGCATTCAGGTCTGTATGTGGCGATGGCGGCGTCTCATTGGGCGAAGCGGTCCGAGAGCAACACGGCAAAGACGAGTCCGTCCACAGGTCGGTGCGCCGCCTCTGACATCATATGGTATGATGAGGGTGTTTATAAATACTGTGCACAACAACAACAACAACAACATCTTATCACAAAAATAGAACGCCACTTCTTCTTACATGAGAATAAATTATTCTGGGCAAAAACTCTGAAACAAGAACAGCCAATCCACCTTAAAAGTCATCCCTCCTTAAGCGGTCGCCCCTTCACTTTAATCAGCAGGACACACACACTGGATTTATTTATTCTGTCCACACACACATTACTGCTGACCTCAGTCTCTCACACACACACACACTCGTGATTTATTCCTTCAGTAAAGATTGTAAATGTGAGTTTTTCTCTCCTGACCACCAGGGGCCTCCTCTGGTTGTATAGAAGTCTAGGCTTCATGTGTTAAAGCTGCATTCTCTCTCCTGCCCACCAGGGGGCGACTCCTCTGGTTGTATAGAAGTCTAGGCTTCATGTGTTAAAGCTGCATTCTCTCTCCTGCCCACAAGGGGGCGACTCCTCTGGTTGTATAGAAGTCTAGGCATCATGTGTTAAAGCTGCATTCTCTCTCCTGCCCACCAGGGGGCGACTCCTCTGGTTGTATAGAAGTCTAGGCTTCATGTGTTAAAGCTGCATTCTCTCTCCTGACCACCAGGGGGCGACTCCTCTGGTTGTATAGAAGTCTAGGCTTCATGTGGTAAAGCTGCATTCTCTCTCCTGACCACCAGGGGGCTCCTCTGGTTGTATAGAAGTCTATGCTTCATGTGTTAAAGCTGCCTTCTCTCTTCTGACCACCAGGGGGCGACTCCTCTGGTTGTATAGAAGTCGATGCTTCATGTGTTAAAGCTGCATTCTCTCTCCTGACCACCAGGGGGCTCATCTGGTTGTATATAAGTCTATATAGTGACTCTACTTCTCTTGATGTATTCCCTCAGTAAGCATTGTAAACATGAGTTTATGTCTCAGTCTCTAGTTTCAAGTCTTCTTCTATACAGCATGATGTCATCATTTATACGTTATGGTCATTTAGAGTCAGACCATAAAGCAGGGGACGCTTTAGGGGCGGGGCTACAGGTGATTGCCACCACGTCACTCGTCCACATACCAAATATGGTAATTTCTTTTTGACCGGCTGTAAGAAGTGAAGATGGAGACATGGAGGCTTCAGAACATCGGTCCACCAACCAGAGGCGATGTCACTTCTTCTATGACCTCTATGACCTCTATTCTTCTATGACCTCTATTCTTCTATGACCTCTATGACCTCTATTCTTCTATGACCTCTATTCTT
The DNA here is from genome assembly GCF_029220125.1 of Pseudoliparis swirei. Classification (NCBI taxonomy): domain Eukaryota; kingdom Metazoa; phylum Chordata; class Actinopteri; order Perciformes; family Liparidae; genus Pseudoliparis; species Pseudoliparis swirei. The sequence goes on from NC_079393.1 coordinate 27,881,573, forward strand.
CTATGACCTCCATGACCTCTATTCTTCTATGACCTCTATTCTTCTATGACCTCCATGACCTCTATTCTTCTATGACCTCTATGACCCATTTTCTTTGCCATCCAGATGTTGCCCCCCAGATGTGGTGCTGTTCCCCCGCTGCGTGGAGGAGGTCAGCGCCCTGGCCAAGATCTGCAGCCGCCATCGCCTTCCCATCATCCCCTTTGGCACCGGGACGGGCCTGGAGGGAGGAGTCAGTGCAGTCCAGGTGAGAGGGAGGGAGGAGTCAGAGGAGTCCAGGTGAGAGGGAGGGAGGGAGGAGTCAGTGCAGTCCAGGTGAGAGGGAGGGAGGAGTCAGAGGAGTCCAGGTGAGAGGGAGGGAGGGAGGAGTCAGTGCAGTCCAGGTGAGAGGGAGGGAGGAGTCAGTGCAGTCCAGGTGAGAGGGAGGGAGGAGTCAGTGCAGTCCAGGTGAGAGGGAGGGAGGAAAGGTGGTTCAATGCTTTCAGCATAGGAGACACTGGACCTTCCTTGAGGAAAGGAAAGGAGATGATGCCCCACAATTCATTGCAGCGGCAACAAAGTGAGGCACCATCCTTAAACAGGTCCATCAGTGTGGGCGTGTGTACCATGTGTACTGGGGCAGCACGGTGGCTCAGCAAGAAGTCCCTGGGTTCGAATCCCGGTCGTCCCAGTCGTTCCAGGTCCTTTCTGTGTGGAGTTTGCATGTTCTCCTCATGTTCTTCTCATGTTCTCCTCATGTTCTCCTCGTGTTCTCCTCGTGTTCTCCTCGTGTCTGTGTGGGTTTCCTCCGGGTACTCCGGTTTCCCCCACCATCATAAAGACATGCACCGCAGCCTCACCCCGGTCGTATGGATGTGAATGAGTGTTGGTGGTGGGGGAGGGGCCGTAGGCGCTGATTGGGGGAGGGGCCGTAGGCGCTGATTGGGGGAGGGGCCGTAGGCGCTGATTGGGGGAGGGGCCGTAGGCGCTGATTGGCTGCCACGCTTCCGTCAGTCTGCCCCAGGGCAGCTGTGGCTCCTGATGGAGCTCCACCACCGGGACGACTGTGTGTGACTACTGGACTCTGTAAAGCGACTTCGGGTGCCTTGAGAAGCGCTATATAAAATAAATGATTATTATTATTATTAGTGTGTGTACTGTGTGTACTGTGTGTGTGTACTGTGTGTACTGTGTGTGTACTGTGTGTACTGTGTGTACTGTGTGTACTGTGTGTGTACTGTGTGTGTGTGTGTGTGTGTACAGTGTGTACTGTGTGTGTCCCTGCAGGGCGGCGTGTGCTTCAGTCTGAGGAACATGGACCGGGTTCTGGACCTCCACCAGGAGGACTTTGACGTGACGGTGGAGCCCGGCGTGACCCGGAAGGCCCTGAACGCCTCGCTGAGGGACACCGGCCTGTGGTTCCCTGTGGGTCCGTGAACACAACAACAACAACAACAACAACAATGTCTGCTTCTCAGAGCTGTCAATCAAACTCACTGAAGGCATGGTAGCTCCTCCCATCAGCCTGTGATTGGATGAATTATGACGACGAGGAGTGTTAAAGAACTTAGAGTGGTCAAGACACGAGGAGGAGGAGGGGGGGAGGAGGAGGAGGAGGAGGAGGGGGAGGAGGAGGAGGAGATCATGTGACCTCATCCATGTGCTGTTACGCAACAACCAGACTTTTCTTGATTGGCTTCCAGCCGACGTGACGGTGATCAATATTCACAGGAGAGATGAAGGTGACTCTGAGCGTCCATCTTGTTTCTGAGCTCACGAATCTCTTTAAAGACTAAAGATACAAACTCATTCCCTCAAAAGATCAAACATGACCAGAAATGAAAATATAAAAAGATCAAAAATCATCTTCAACACCAATAAACACGACATGATGTGTTCTCAAAATAGTTTCTCTCTCCTCTTTCTCCTCTCCTCCTCCTTCTCCTCCCTCTGCTCTCCTCTTCCCTCTCCTTTCCTCCTCCTCCCTATTCATCCCCCTCCTCTCCTCCTCCCCCTCCTCCCTTTCTCTTCCTCCCCTCTCCTCCCCTCCCCCTCTTATCCTCCTCCCTCTCCTCTCCTCTCCTCCTCCTCCCTATTCGTCCCCCTCCTCTCCTCTTCCCTCTCCTCCACTTCCTCATCTTCCTCCTTTTCTCCTCCTCCTCTCTTCCTCTCCTCTTCCTATCCTCATTTTCTCCCCCTCTCCTCCTCCTTTTCTTCTCCTACTCTCTTCCTCTCCTCTTCCTATCCTCATTTTCTCCCCCTCTCCTCCTCCCCCTTTCCTTCTCCTCTTCCTTCTCCTTCCTCTCCTCCTCCTCCTGTACAGCTACATGTCTCTTGACCACTCAAAGTTCTTTAACGCTCCTTGTCATCGTTCATCCAATCAGACGCTGAGGGGCGGAGCTACCAGGACCCTCTCGCCGCCTCAGAGACGATGTTGTTTTCCAGAGTATATCACAGATCTTACACTACAGTAACAATAACAATGAGGTCGTCGTGTTCTAACTCATGACACCGTGGTTGTGAATGTTCGGTCCGTGGAAATGAGAAGACGAATGTCCGTGTGCCGCCTCAGACCCCGGGGCCGACGCCTCCCTGTGCGGCATGGCGGCCACCAGCGCGTCCGGCACCAACGCCGTGCGCTACGGCACCATGAGGGAGAACGTGGTGAACCTGGAGGTCGTGCTGGCCGACGGGAGCGTCGTCCACACGGCCGGGAAGGGCCGGCGTCCCAGGTATGCCCCTCCCCCGCAAAGACGTAACTCCCGCCTCCGATGCATCATAAGCTCCGCCCCTCTCTCTTTCGTCGCCGCGGCGTAGGAAGACGGTGGCGGGCTACAACCTGACCAACCTGTTCGTGGGGTCGGAGGGCACCCTGGGGGTCATCACCAAGGCCACGCTGCGCCTGCACGGCGTCCCGGAGGCCGCCGTGTCGGCCGTGTGCTCCTTCCCCTCCGTCCAGGCCGCCGTCGACAGCACGGTGCACATCCTGCAGGCCGGCGTGCCCGTCGCTCGCATCGGTGAGTCCGTCCGGTCAGGCAGAACCTGGAAACGCCCTGGACATTTAAAATGGTTATTTTCCAGGCCTGGAAAAGTAATTAAATCCAAAAAGTTTTGAAAAAGTCATGAAAATGTTATATTCAAATGTTTATTTAAGAGTTTGATGAAAAGAATAAACATTTATATAAATATTTATTCTTTTAATCAAACTATTGTCTCATTAATTTGTATTTACGGTGTACTAATTACTTGTGTATATACGGAGATTTCACAAAATGTTTGGTCATGGAAAGGTCATGGAAAGGTCATGGTAATCCATTGGTCCACATGTGTATGAACCCTGGGTGAGGAGGCGATGTCGTGGTTAGAGGGTTTGACCTTTTGACCCCTGGCTCAACGCTCAAGAAGTAAACTTTTTGATTTAGACCAAGGTTGTCCAACTCATTTTCACCTGGTGCCACATCAGCATCATGGCCGCCTCTTAAAGGGCCGGTAACTGTAACGCTATATAAACTACTCCCCAACATATTGTTAAATAACTCTTTGCGTTTGATTGTTGTTTATTTGAGTGTACATAAGAACATTTCTCTAATGTTACAACATAAATCCATTTTATTTGAAAACTTCAAAATAAAAGCACGGGATATTTTTTTCTTAAACGTCTTCAAGAAAAGGTGAAATGACGTGTCGGGCCGAATTTTTGACGCCTGTGATTTCGACTCATCACCCTGACCTGTGTCTTTGCCATCTGTGTCGTCTTTGTGGTCTTTGTGTTGTGTCTCAGAGTTCCTGGACGACGTGATGATGGACGCCTGCAACCGGTTCAGCTCTCTGTCGTACGCCGTGAGCCCCAGCCTGTTCCTGGAGTTCCACGGCTCGGAGGGAAGCCTGGAGGAGCAGGTCCACACGGCCGGTGGGTGTCGAGCCATCGGGGATCCGCAAAGCAATAAAAGTCGTACGGTTGAACTGGAGCCGATGTCTCGTGTTGTCTCCACAGAGGAGATCTCTCAGAGCAACGGCGGGTCGGGGTTCCAGTGGGCGAAAGACGCCGAGACGAGGGAGCGGCTGTGGAGAGCTCGCCATGACGCCTGGTACGCCAGTCTGGCCCTCAGGCTGCAAGGTAGAGACGCTTCATGTAACCATAACAACGTAGAGACGCGTAGAGACCTTCATAGCCCTTATGTAACCATAAATAGCCCTTATGTAACCATAACAAGGTAGAGACGTTCATAGCCCTTATGTAACAAGGTAGAGACGCTTCATGTAACCATAACAACGTAGAGACGCTTCATAGCCCTTATGTAACAGGAACAAGGTAGAGACACTTCATAGCCCTTATGTAACCATAACAAGGTAGAGACGCTTCATAGCCCTTTTGTAACAGTAACAAGGTAGAGACGCTTCATAGCCCTTATGTAACAGTAACAAGGTAGAGACGCTTCATAGCCCTTATGTAACCATAACAAGGTAGAGACGCTTCATAGCCCTTATGTAACCATAACAAGGTAGAGACGCTTCATAGCCCTTATGTAACCATAACAACGTAGAGACCTTCATAGCCCTTATGTAACAGTAACAAGGTGAGACGCTTTCATAGCCTTTATGTAACAGTAACAAGGTAGAGGCTTCATAGTAACCATAACCCTTATGTAACCATAACAAGGTAGAGGCGGCTTCATAGCCCTTATGTAACCATTGATTCAGTTGAATTTATTTGTCGTTTGCCAGAGTACAATTTTAACGCCGAAATTGCAGAAAAGTGGTGAAAGATTACAGCGCAGCAGGGAGAAAGCGCAACCCACGACGCTATGCGGGAAGTACGGGTATGGAAACCAGGAAAAAACACCTGCGCCAGCACATACATCTGAACATGACACAGCAGTAGGAAGGAGGTAATCAACAACTGGGTGATCGCCCATCATTGAAATGAAGGTAACAACACGACAAACAACCAGCGGTCGGCAATATTTCACAGCGCCAGCCACAGCCCGTCCGGTCCTGGGGGTAAGAAGCAAGCGAAAGCGTGGGGATGGGAGGGGTAGTGAATACAAATCAGTATATTGAAAATTCGTGTGCCGTGGTCTGGTATCTTCGTCCTCCCAGGCACAACAGACAAGTTCTGATCCATAAGATGGTAGTTGCCATGGAATGACGAAAGGTCCTGGGAGAAAACAACCACAGGTGTCTGTGGATAGGGGAAGGAATGAGAGGTTCTCACTCTCTAGCGATCTTCAGGATTGTTGTTCCAATGCTGACCTTAGCCAGGCCCGTTCTAGTTGAGGAGCAGCAGAATAAATTAAGGTTGTTTAGATTCAACACCTACATCAATTTGGCGCACCTACTATTCCACCACTTTCCTCCCATTTTTCAAATCGATCCCAGTTTCGTCCAGACATGGGGGCTTTTTAGCAGCTCACGTTTCATAATTTTCCGATAAACCAGGTGGCATAATCAAACAGCAGAAATCCTGTAATCAGTTCCGAATAGGTAGATGTCATCTCGTCCTCACGGAAAGACTGCTAAACACATGCATCATCGTGTAACCAGCTCTGGCGTCCGGCAGGCGAACGGTTCCCAGAACCCAAGCTTCAAATGAAAGCCGGTGTCAGTGCGTTGAGACAGTTGATCAGATGATCAGTTGATCGGTCATGGTTTTTGATTAGAAGCGATGAGAGAGAGTCTCAGAAGTATAAAACAGAATAGCTTCATGGCCCTTATGTAACAGTAACAAGGTAGAGACGCTCATAGCCCTTATGTAACAGTAACAAGGTGAGACGCTTCATAGCCTTATGTAACCATAACAAGGTGAGACGCTTCAGCCCTTATGTAACCATAACAAGGTGGGACGCTTCATAGCCCTTATGTAACAGTAACAAGGTGAGGACGCTTCATAACCCTTATGTAACCATAACAAGGTAGAGACGGTTCATAGTCCGTATGTAACAGTAAGAAGGTAGAGATGCTTCAGAACCCTAAGGTAACAGTAATAAGGTAGAGACGCTTCATAGCCCTTATGTAACAGTAACAAGGTGAGACGCTTCATAACCCTTATGTAAGCATACCAACGTAGAGATGCGTCATAGCCCTTATGTAACAGTAACAAGGTAGAGATGTAACCCTTATGTAACAGTAACAAGGTAGAGACTTCATAGCCCTTATGTAACCATAACAAGGTAGAGATGTTCATGACCCTTATGTAACAGTAACAAGGTAGAGGCCTTCATAGCCCTTATGTAACAGTAACAAGGTAGAGACGCTTCATAGCCCTTATGTAACCATAACAAGGTAGAGATGCTTCATAACCCTTATGTAACCATAACAAGGTAGAGATGCTTCATAGCCCTTATGTAACCATAACAAGGTAGAGACTCTTCATAGCCCTTATGTAACAGTAACAAGGTAGAGACACTTCATAGCCCTTATGTAACCATAACAAGGTGAGATGTTCATAGCCCATATGTAACAGTAACAAGGTAGAGACGCTTCATAGCCCTTATGTAACAGTAACAAGGTAGAGATGCTTCATAACCCTTATGTAACAGTAACAAGGTAGAGACGCTTCATAGCCCTTATGTAACCATAACAAGGTAGAGACGCTTCATAACCCTTATGTAACCATAACAAGGTAGAGATGCTTCATAGCCCTTATGTAACCATAACAAGGTAGAGATGCTTCATAGCCCTTATGTAACAGTAACAAGGTAGAGACGCTTCATAGGCCTTATGTAACAGTAACAAGGTAGAGACGCTTCATAGCCCTTATGTAACAGTAACAAGGTAGAGAACTTCATAGTATGTAACCATAACAAGGTAGAGACGCTCCATAGCAGTAATGTAACAGTAACAAGGTGAGACGCTTCATAGCCCTTATGTAACCATAACAACGTAGAGATGCTTCATAGCCCTTATGTAACAGTAACAAGGTAGAGACGCTTCATAGCCCTTATGTAACAGTAACAAGGTAGAGACGCTTCATAGCCCTTATGTAACAGTAACAAGGTAGAGACGCTTCATAGCCTTATGTAACAGTAACAAGGTAGAGGCGCTTCATAGCCCTTATGTAACCATAACAAGGTGAGTGCTTCATAGCCCTTATGTAACAGTAACAAGGTAGAGACGCTTCATAGCCCTTATGTAACAGTAACAAGGTAGAGACGCTTCATGCCCTTATGTAACCATAACAAGGTGGAGATGCTTCATAGCCCTTATGTAACCATAACAAGGTAGAGACGCTTCATACCCTTATGTAACAGTAACAAGGTGAGGCGCTTCATAGCCTTATGTAACAGTAACAAGGTAGAGACAACTTCATAGCCCTTATGTAACCATAACAAGGTAGAGACACTTCATAGCCTTATGTAACCATAACAAGGTAGAGACGCTTCATAGCCCCTATGTAACAGAAACAAGGTGAGGCGGCTTCATAGCCTTATGTAACCATAACAAGGTGAGACCTTCATAGCCCTTATGTAACCATAACAAGGTAGAGACCTATAGCCCTTATGTAACAGTAACAAGGTGAGATGCTTCATAACCCTTATGTAACAGTAACAAGGTAGAGACGCTTCATAGCCCCTTATGTAACAGTAACAAGGTAGAGATGCTTCATAACCCTTATGTAACAGTAACAAGGTAGAGACGCTTCATAGCCCTTATGTAACAGTAACAAGGTAGACGCTTCATAACCCTTATGTAACAGTAACAAGGTAGAGATCTTCATAGCCCTTATGTAACAGTAACAAGGTAGAGACGCTTCATAGCCCTTATGTAACAGTAACAAGGTGGGGCGCTTCACTTAGCCATGTAACCATAACAGGTAGAGACGCCATAGCCCTTATGTAACATAACAAGGTGAGATGCTTCATATATGTAACAGTAACAAGGTAGAGACGCTTCATAGCCATATGTAACAGTAACAAGGTAGAGATGCTTCATAGCCCTTATGTAACAGTAACAAGGTAGAGGCGCTTCATAGCCCTTATGTAACATAACAAGGTAGAGACGCCTATGGCCCTTATGTAACAGTAACAAGGTAGAGACGCTTCATAGCCCTTATGTAACAGTAACAAGGTAGAGACGCTTCATAACCCTTATGTAACCATAACAAGGTGAGACGCTTCATAGCCCTTATGTAACCATAACAAGGTAGAGACGCTTCATAGCCCTTATGTAACAGTAACAAGGTAGAGACGCTTCATGGCCCTTATGTAACAGTAACAAGGTGAGATGCTTCATAGCCCTTATGTAACCATAACAAGGTAGAGACGCTTCATAGCCCTTATGTAACAGTAACAAGGTGAGGCGCTTCATAGCCCTTATGTAACATAACAAGGTAGAGACGCTTCATAGCCCTTATGTAACAGTAACAAGGTAGAGACGCTTCATAGCCCTTATGTAACATAACAAGGTAGAGCTTCATAGCCCTTATGTAACAGTAACAAGGTAGAGACGCTTCATAGCCCTTATGTAACAGTAACAAGGTAGAGACGCTTCATAACCCTTATGTAACAGTAACAAGGTAGAGACGCTTCATAGCCCTTATGTAACAGTAACAAGGTAGAGACGCTTCATAACCTTATGTAACAGTAACAAGGTGAGACGCTTCATAGCCCTTATGTAACAGTAACAAGGTGAGACGCTTCATGTCCTTATGTAACAGTAACAAGGTGAGGCGCTTCATAGCCCTTATGTAACCATAACAAGGTAGCCGCTTCATAGCCCTTATGTAACAGTAACAAGGTAGAGACGCTTCATAGCCCTTATGTAACAGTAACAAGGTAGAGATGCTTCATAGCCCTTATGTAACAGTAACAAGGTAGAGACTCTTCATAGCCCTTATGTAACCATAACAAGGTAGAGACGCTTCAGCCCTTATGTAACAGTAACAAGGTAGAGACGCTTCATAGCCCTTATGTAACAGTAACAAGGTAGAGACGCTTCATAGCCCTTATGTAACAGTAACAAGGTAGAGACGCTTCATAGCCCTTATGTAACCATAACAAGGTAGAGACGCTTCATAGCCCTTATGTAACAGTAACAAGGTAGAGATGCTTCATAGCCCTTATGTAACAGTAACAAGGTAGAGACGCTTCATAGCCCTTATGTAACAGTAACAAGGTAGAGACGCTTCATAACCCTTATGTAACAGTAACAAGGTAGAGACGCTTCATAGCCCTTATGTAACCATAACAAGGTAGACGCTTCATAGCCCTTCTATAACAGTAACAAGGTAGAGACGCTTCATAGCCGTAATGTAACAGTAACAAGGTAGAGACGCTTCATAGCCCTTATGTAACAGTAACAAGGTAGAGACGCTTCATAGCCCTTATGTAACCATAACAAGGTAGAGATGCTTCATAGCCCTTATGTAACAGTAACAAGGTAGAGACGCTTCATAGCCCTTATGTAACAGTAACAAGGTAGAGATGCTTCATAGCCCTTATGTAACAGTAACAAGGGTGGGGACACTAGAGCGCCCTGTATATGTAACAGTAACAAGGTAGACGCTTCATAGCCCTTATGTAACCATAACAAGGTAGAGACGCTTCATAGCCCTTATGTAACAGTAACAAGGTAGAGACGCTTCATAGCCCTTATGTAACCATAACAAGGTAGAGATGCTTCATAACCCTTATGTAACAGTAACAAGGTAGAGACGCTTCATAGCCCTTATGTAACCATAACAATGTAGAGACGCTTCATAACCCTTATGTAACAGTAACAAGGTAGAGACGCTTCATAGCCCTTATGTAACCATAACAAGGTAGAGATGCTTCATAGCCCTTATGTAACCATAACAAGGTAGAGACGCTTCATAACCCTTATGTAACCATAACAAGGTAGAGACGCTTCATAGCCCTTTATGTAACCATAACAAGGTGGGACGCTTCATAGCCCTTATGTAACCATAACAAGGTAGAGATGCTTCATAGCCCCTATGTAACAGTAACAAGGTAGAGACGCTTTATAGCCTTATGTAACAGTAACAAGGTAGAGACGCTTCATAGCCCTTATGTAACCAGTAACAATGTAGAGACGCTTCATAGCCCTTATGTAACCATAACAAGGTAGAGACGCTTCATAGCCCTTATGTAACAGTAACAAGGTAGAGACGCTTCATAGCCCTTATGTAACAGTAACAAGGTAGAGACGCTTCATAGCCCTTATGTAACAGTAACAAGGTAGAGACGCTTCACCCTTATGTAACCATAACAAGGTAGAGACGCTTCATAACCCTTATGTAACCATAACAAGGTAGAGATGCTTCATAGCCCTTATGTAACCATAACAAGGTAGAGACGCTTCATAGCCCTTATGTAACAGTAACAAGGTAGAGACGCTTCATAGCCCTTATGTAACCATAACAAGGTAGAGACGCTTCATAGCCCTTATGTAACCATAACAAGGTAGAGATGCTTCATAGCCCTTATGTAACCATAACAAGGTAGAGACGCTTCATAACCCTTATGTAACAGTAACAAGGTAGAGACGCTTCATAGCCCTTATGTAACAGTAACAAGGTAGAGATGCTTCATAGCCCTTATGTAACCATAACAAGGTAGAGATGCTTCATAGCCCTTATGTAACCATAACAAGGTAGAGACGCTTCATAGCCCTTATGTAACAGTAACAAGGTAGAGACGCTTCATAGCCCTTATGTAACCATAACAAGGTAGAGACGCTTCATAGCCCTTATGTAACCATAACAAGGTAGAGACGCTTCATAGCCCTTATGTAACCATAACAAGGTAGAGACGCTTCATAGCCCTTATGTAACCATAACAAGGTAGAGATGCTTCATAGCCCTTATGTAACAGTAACAAGGTAGAGACGCTTCATAACCCTTATGTAACAGTAACAAGGTAGAGACGCTTCATAGCCCTTATGTAACAGTAACAAGGTAGAGACGCTTCATAACCCTTATGTAACAGTAACAAGGTAGAGACGCTTCATAGCCCTTATGTAACAGTAACAAGGTAGAGATGCTTCATAACCCTTATGTAACAGTAACAAGGTAGAGACGCTTCATAGCCCTTATGTAACAGTAACAAGGTAGAGACGCTTCATAGCCCTTATGTAACCATAACAAGGTAGAGACGCTTCATAGCCCTTATGTAACAGTAACAAGGTAGAGACGCTTCATAGCCCTTATGTAACAGTAACAAGGTAGAGACGCTTCATAGCCCTTATGTAACAGTAACAAGGTAGAGACTCTTCATAGCCCTTATGTAACAGTAACAAGGTAGAGACGCTTCATAGCCCTTATGTAACAGTAACAAGGTAGAGACGCTTCATAGCCCTTATGTAACAGTAACAAGGTAGAGACGCTTCATAGCCCTTATGTAACAGTAACAAGGTAGAGACGCTTCATAGCCCTTATGTAACAGTAACAAGGTAGAGACACTTCATAACCCTTGTGTAACAGTAACAAGGTAGAGATGCTTCATAGCCCTTATGTAACCATAACAAGGTAGAGATGCTTCATAGCCCTTATGTAACAGTAACAAGGTAGAGACGCTTCATAGCCCTTATGTAACAGTAACAAGGTAGAGACACTTCATAACCCTTATGTAACCATAACAAGGTAGAGACGCTTCATAGCCCTTATGTAACAGTAACAAGGTAGAGACGCTTCATAGCCCTTATGTAACCATAACAAGGTAGAGACGCTTCATAGCCCTTATGTAACCATAACAAGGTAGAGATGCTTCATAGCCCTTATGTAACCATAACAAGGTAGAGACGCTTCATAACCCTTATGTAACAGTAACAAGGTAGAGACGCTTCATAGCCCTTATGTAACAGTAACAAGGTAGAGATGCTTCATAGCCCTTATGTAACCATAACAAGGTAGAGATGCTTCATAGCCCTTATGTAACCATAACAAGGTAGAGACGCTTCATAGCCCTTATGTAACCATAACAAGGTAGAGACGCTTCATAGCCCTTATGTAACCATAACAAGGTAGAGACGCTTCATAGCCCTTATGTAACCATAACAAGGTAGAGACGCTTCATAGCCCTTATGTAACAGTAACAAGGTAGAGACGCTTCATAACCCTTATGTAACCATAACAAGGTAGAGATGCTTCATAGCCCTTATGTAACCATAACAAGGTAGAGACGCTTCATAGCCCTTATGTAACAGTAACAAGGTAGAGACACTTCATAGCCCTTATCTAACCATAACAAGGTAGAGACGCTTCATAACCCTTATGTAACCATAACAAGGTAGAGACGCTTCATAGCCCTTATGTAACAGTAACAAGGTAGAGATGCTTCATAGCCCTTATGTAACAGTAACAAGGTAGAGACTCTTCATAGCCCTTATGTAACAGTAACAAGGTAGAGACGCTTCATAGCCCTTATGTAACAGTAACAAGGTAGAGACGCTTCATAGCCCTTATGTAACAGTAACAAGGTAGAGACGCTTCATAGCCCTTATGTAACCATAACAATGTAGAGACGCTTCATAACCCTTATGTAACAGTAACAAGGTAGAGATGCTTCATAGCCCTTATGTAACCATAACAAGGTAGAGACGCTTCATAGCCCTTATGTAACAGTAACAAGGTAGAGACGCTTCATAGCCCTTATGTAACAGTAACAAGGTAGAGACGCTTCATAACCCTTATGTAACCATAACAAGGTAGAGACGCTTCATAGCCCTTATGTAACCATAACAAGGTAGAGATGCTTCATAACCCTTATGTAACAGTAACAAGGTAGAGACGCTTCATAGCCCTTATGTAACCGTAACAATGTAGAGACGCTTCATAACCCTTATGTAACAGTAACAAGGTAGAGACGCTTCATAGCCCTTATGTAACCATAACAAGGTAGAGACGCTTCATAGCCCTTATGTAACAGTAACAAGGTAGAGACGCTTCATAACCCTTATGTAACCATAACAAGGTAGAGATGCTTCATAACCCTTATGTAACCATAACAAGGTAGAGATGCTTCATAGCCCTTATGTAACCATAACAAGGTAGAGATGCTTCATAGCCCTTATGTAACAGTAACAAGGTAGAGACGCTTCATAGCCCTTATGTAACAGTAACAAGGTAGAGACACTTCATAACCCTTATGTAACCATAACAAGGTAGAGACGCTTCATAGCCCTTATGTAACAGTAACAAGGTAGAGACGCTTCATAGCCCTTATGTAACCATAACAAGGTAGAGACGCTTCATAGCCCTTATGTAACAGTAACAAGGTAGAGACGCTTCATAACCCTTATGTAACCATAACAAGGTAGAGACGCTTCATAACCCTTATGTAACCATAACAAGGTAGAGATGCTTCATAGCCCTTATGTAACAGTAACAAGGTAGAGACGCTTCATAGCCCTTATGTAACAGTAACAAGGTAGAGACTTATGTAACAGTAACAAGGTAGAGACGCTTCATAGCCCTTATGTAACCATAACAAGGTAGAGACGCTTCATAGCCCTTATGTAACAGTAACAAGGTAGAGACGCTTCATAGCCCTTATGTAACAGTAACAAGGTAGAGACGCTTCATAGCCCTTATGTAACCATAACAAGGTAGAGATGCTTCATAGCCCTTATGTAACCATAACAAGGTAGAGACGCTTCATAGCCCTTATGTAACAGTAACAAGGTAGAGACGCTTCATAGCCCTTATGTAACCATAACAAGGTAGAGATGCTTCATAGCCCTTATGTAACCATAACAAGGTAGAGACGCTTCATAGCCCTTATGTAACAGTAACAAGGTAGAGACGCTTCATAGCCCTTATGTAACCATATCAAGGTAGAGACGCTTCATAGCCCTTATGTAACCATAACAAGGTAGAGATGCTTCATAGCCCTTATGTAACCATAACAAGGTAGAGATGCTTCATAGCCCTTATGTAACCATAACAAGGTAGAGACGCTTCATAGCCCTTATGTAACCATAACAAGGTAGAGACGCTTCATAGCCCTTATGTAACCATAACAAGGTAGAGACACGTCATAGCCCTTATGTAACCATAACAAGGTAGAGACGCTTCATAGCCCTTATGTAACCATAACAAGGTAGAGATGCTTCATAACCCTTATGTAACAGTAACAAGGTAGAGATGCTTCATAGCCCTTATGTAACAGTAACAAGGTAGAGACGCTTCATAACCCTTATGTAACAGTAACAAGGTAGAGACGCTTCATAGCCCTTATGTAACCATAACAAGGTAGAGACGCTTCATAACCCTTATGTAACAGTAACAAGGTAGAGACGCTTCATAGCCCTTATGTAACAGTAACAAGGTAGAGATGCTTCATAACCCTTATGTAACAGTAACAAGGTAGAGACGCTTCATAGCCCTTATGTAACAGTAACAAGGTAGAGACGCTTCATAGCCCTTATGTAACCATAACAAGGTAGAGACGCTTCATAGCCCTTATGTAACAGTAACAAGGTAGAGACGCTTCAGAGCCCTTATGTAACAGTAACAAGGTAGAGATGCTTCATAGCCCTTATGTAACAGTAACAAGGTAGAGACGCTTCATAGCCCTTATGTAACCATAACAAGGTAGAGACGCTTCATAACCCTTATGTAACCATAACAAGGTAGAGACGCTTCATAGCCCTTATGTAACAGTAACAAGGTAGAGACGCTTCATAGCCCTTATGTAACAGTAACAAGGTAGAGACGCTTCATAGCCCTTATGTAACAGTAACAAGGTAGAGACGCTTCATAACCCTTATGTAACCATAACAAGGTAGAGACGCTTCATAGCCCTTATGTAACAGTAACAAGGTAGAGACGCTTCATAGCCCTTATGTAACAGTAACAAGGTAGAGACGCTTCATAGCCCTTATGTAACAGTAACAAGGTAGAGACGCTTCATAGCCCTTATGTAACAGTAACAAGGTAGAGACGCTTCATAGCCCTTATGTAACAGTAACAAGGTAGAGACTCTTCATAGCCCTTATGTAACAGTAACAAGGTAGAGACGCTTCATAGCCCTTATGTAACAGTAACAAGGTAGAGACGCTTCATAGCCCTTATGTAACAGTAACAAGGTAGAGACGCTTCATAGCCCTTA
Organism: Pseudoliparis swirei; assembly: GCF_029220125.1. Taxonomy (NCBI): domain Eukaryota; kingdom Metazoa; phylum Chordata; class Actinopteri; order Perciformes; family Liparidae; genus Pseudoliparis; species Pseudoliparis swirei. Next base: position 27,896,602 of record NC_079393.1, read on the forward strand.
TGTAACAGTAACAAGGTAGAGACACTTCATAACCCTTGTGTAACAGTAACAAGGTAGAGATGCTTCATAGCCCTTATGTAACCATAACAAGGTAGAGATGCTTCATAGCCCTTATGTAACAGTAACAAGGTAGACGCTTCATAGCCTTTATGTAACAGTAACAAGGTAGAGACGCTTCATAACCCTTATGTAACCATAACAAGGTAGAGACGCTTCATAGCCCTTATGTAACAGTAACAAGGTAGAGACGCTTCATAGCCCTTATGTAACCATAACAAGGTAGAGACGCTTCATAGCCCTTATGTAACAGTAACAAGGTAGAGATGCTTCATAACCCTTATGTAACCATAACAAGGTAGAGACGCTTCATAACCCTTATGTAACCATAACAAGGTAGAGACACTTCATAACCCTTATGTAACCATAACAAGGTAGAGACGCTTCATAGCCCTTATGTAACCATAACAAGGTAGAGATGCTTCATAACCCTTATGTAACAGTAACAAGGTAGAGACGCTTCATAGCCCTTATGTAACCATAACAAGGTAGAGACGCTTCATAACCCTTATGTAACCATAACAAGGTAGAGACGCTTCATAGCCCTTATGTAACAGTAACAAGGTAGAGACGCTTCATAACCCTTATGTAACAATAACAAGGTAGAGACGCTTCATAGCCCTTATGTAACCATAACAAGGTAGAGATGCTTCATAGCCCTTATGTAACAGTAACAAGGTAGAGACGCTTCATAGCCCTTATGTAACAGTAACAAGGTAGAGACGCTTCATAGCCCTTATGTAACCATAACAAGGTAGAGACGCTTCATAGCCCTTATGTAACAGTAACAAGGTAGAGACGCTTCATAGCCCTTATGTAACAGTAACAAGGTAGAGATGCTTCATAACCCTTATGTAACAGTAACAAGGTAGAGACGCTTCATAGCCCTTATGTAACAGTAACAAGGTAGAGACGCTTCATAGCCCTTATGTAACCATAACAAGGTAGAGATGCTTCATAGCCCTTATGTAACCATAACAAGGTAGAGATGCTTCATAGCCCTTATGTAACAGTAACAAGGTAGAGACGCTTCATAGCCCTTATGTAACAGTAACAAGGTAGAGACACTTCATAGCCCTTATGTAACCATAACAAGGTAGAGACGCTTCATAGCCCTTATGTAACAGTAACAAGGTAGAGATGCTTCATAACCCTTATGTAACAGTAACAAGGTAGAGATGCTTCATAGCCCTTATGTAACAGTAACAAGGTAGAGACGCTTCATAGCCCTTATGTAACAGTAACAAGGTAGAGATGCTTCATAACCCTTATGTAACAGTAACAAGGTAGAGACGCTTCATAGCCCTTATGTAACCATAACAAGGTAGAGACGCTTCATAGCCCTTATGTAACAGTAACAAGGTAGAGACGCTTCATAGCCCTTATGTAACCATAACAAGGTAGAGACGCTTCATAACCCTTATGTAACAGTAACAAGGTAGAGACGCTTCATAGCCCTTATGTAACCATAACAAGGTAGAGACGCTTCATAGCCCTTATGTAACAGTAACAAGGTAGAGACGCTTCATAGCCCTTATGTAACAGTAACAAGGTAGACGCTTCATAGCCCTTATGTAACAGTAACAAGGTAGAGACGCTTCATAGCCCTTATGTAACAGTAACAAGGTAGAGACGCTTCATAGCCCTTATGTAACAGTAACAAGGTAGAGACGCTTCATAGCCTTATGTAACAGTAACAAGGTAGAGACGCTTCATAGCCCTTATGTAACAGTAACAAGGTAGAGACGCTTCATAACCCTTATGTAACAGTAACAAGGTAGACGCTTCATAGCCCTTATGTAACCATAACAAGGTAGAGACGCTTCATAGCCCTTATGTAACAGTAACAAGGTAGAGATGCTTCATAGCCCTTATGTAACAGTAACAAGGTAGAGACGCTTCATAGCCCTTATGTAACAGTAACAAGGTAGAGATGCTTCATAACCCTTATGTAACAGTAACAAGGTAGAGATGCTTCATAGCCCTTATGTAACCATAACAAGGTAGAGATGCTTCATAGCCCTTATGTAACAGTAACAAGGTAGAGACACTTCATAACCCTTATGTAACCATAACAAGGTAGAGACGCTTCATAGCCCTTATGTAACAGTAACAAGGTAGAGATGCTTCATAGCCCTTATGTAACCATAACAAGGTAGAGATGCTTCATAGCCCTTATGTAACAGTAACAAGGTAGAGACGCTTCATAACCCTTATGTAACCATAACAAGGTAGAGACGCTTCATAACCCTTATGTAACCATAACAAGGTAGAGATGCTTCATAGCCCTTATGTAACCATAACAAGGTAGAGATGCTTCATAGCCCTTATGTAACAGTAACAAGGTAGAGACGCTTCATAGCCCTTATGTAACCATAACAATGTATAGACGCTTCATAACCCTTATGTAACAGTAACAAGGTAGAGACGCTTCATAGCCCTTATGTAACCATAACAAGGTAGAGACGCTTCATAGCCCTTATGTAACAGTAACAAGGTAGAGACGCTTCATAACCCTTATGTAACAGTAACAAGGTAGAGACGCTTCATAGCCCTTATGTAACCATAACAAGGTAGAGATGCTTCATAACCCTTATGTAACAGTAACAAGGTAGAGACGCTTCATAGCCCTTATGTAACAGTAACAAGGTAGAGACGCTTCATAACCCTTATGTAACAGTAACAAGGTAGAGATGCTTCATAGCCCTTATGTAACCATAACAAGGTAGAGACGCTTCATAACCCTTATGTAACCATAACAAGGTAGAGACGCTTCATAGCCCTTATGTAACAGTAACAAGGTAGAGACGCTTCATAGCCCTTATGTAACAGTAACAAGGTAGAGACGCTTCATAGCCCTTATGTAACAGTAACAAGGTAGAGATGCTTCATAACCCTTATGTAACCATAACAAGGTAGAGACGCTTCATAACCCTTATGTAACCATAACAAGGTAGAGACGCTTCATAGCCCTTATGTAACAGTAACAAGGTAGAGACGCTTCATAGCCCTTATGTAACAGTAACAAGGTAGAGACGCTTCATAACCCTTATGTAACAGTAACAAGGTAGAGACGCTTCATAGCCCTTATGTAACCATAACAAGGTAGACGCTTCATAGCCCTTATGTAACAGTAACAAGGTAGAGACGCTTCATAGCCCTTATGTAACAGTAACAAGGTAGAGACGCTTCATAGCCCTTATGTAACCATAACAAGGTAGAGACACTTCATAACCCTTATGTAACAGTAACAAGGTAGAGACGCTTCATAGCCCTTATGTAACCATAACAAGGTAGAGACGCTTCATAGCCCTTATGTAACAGTAACAAGGTAGAGACGCTTCATAGCCCTTATGTAACCATAACAAGGTAGAGACGCTTCATAGCCCTTATGTAACCATAACAAGGTAGAGACGCTTCATAGCCCTTATGTAACAGTAACAAGGTAGAGACGCTTCATAGCCCTTATGTAACAGTAACAAGGTAGAGACGCTTCATAGCCCTTATGTAACAGTAACAAGGTAGAGACGCTTCATAGCCCTTATGTAACCATAACAAGGTAGAGACGCTTCATAGCCCTTATGTAACAGTAACAAGGTAGAGACGCTTCATAGCCCTTATGTAACAGTAACAAGGTAGAGACGCTTCATAGCCCTTATGTAACAGTAACAAGGTAGAGACGCTTCATAGCCCTTATGTAACAGTAACAAGGTAGAGACGCTTCATAGCCCTTATGTAACAGTAACAAGGTAGAGACGCTTCATAGCCCTTATGTAACAGTAACAAGGTAGAGACGCTTCATAGCCCTTATGTAACAGTAACAAGGTGAGCTCATAGCCCTTATGTAACAGTAACAAGGTAGAGACGCTTCATAACCCTTATGTTCCGGAGTAAGTTAGGCGTCATGCGTTAGATGCATGTGTTAGCATGCGTGTTAGCATGTGTGTTAGCATGCGTGTTAGCATGCGTGTTAGCATGCGTGTTAGCATGTGTGTTAGCATGTGTGTTAGCATGCGTGTTAGCATGCGTGTTAGCATGTGTGTTAGCATGTGTGTGTGTGCCCCACAGGCGTACTCCACAGATGTGTGTGTCCCTCTGTCTCGCCTGCCTCAAATCCTGGTGGAGACGAAGGAGGACCTGGTGGACAACGGGCTGACGGGTGAGACCACACGGTTCATGCTGTGGACGGTTAATGGCACATTATTATTCACTAATAATATGTACAGACTTATATGTGTGACTACCCAATAGAAACACAGCACTTCCTGTTCAACAGGTAGCTATTCTTTTTATGTTATTGAGTCTGAGTCCTATATTTATGACTCAAGAACACTTTATTAGAAGAATGCAAATATAGTTATATACGTGCAAAAAGCTAAAACATAGCTTATTGTGGCTGCAATTAAACATATTTTTAAATATTTGTTAAAGAGTTTTAAACTGCATACTTTACACACAATAACGTGCAACCTGTGCAAAACAAACAAGTGTAGATATGTGTGTAAAGTTTTCTTAGTATTATTGGCTGCAATGAGCCGGCTTTCCATGACAAATCTTTGGTTTAAAGCCCTTTGAGGCAAACTCTTAATTTGTGATATTGGGCTATACGAAATACACTGAATTGATTTGGTTTGATACGGCCGATCTCAATTCATGCTCAATGTTGAGCTTTTGTTTTGAAGGGCAACAGCAGAAAAGCCGATCTCATGTATAGAGCTCTTTCTGCATTTCCTACTGCGCCCCACCTGTAGTACCACTGCGCCCCACTAGAGGGCCGCGCCCCACAGTTTGAGAACCACTGTTGTCGACGTATTCAAAAAAGGTCTTCCGTCGACTCCTCGTGAGAGAAAGGGAGAAATGGAAGTGAGCCTGACGAGTGCGCTCGCCGTGCCCCCAGGTCCCATCGTGGGCCACGTGGGTGACGGTAACTTCCACTGCCTGATGGTGGTTGACCCCGGTGACCCCGAGGAGATGCACAGGGTCCACCTCTTCGTGGAGAGACTGGCCAGGTAAGAAGAACCGCTCGGCCCCAACATGGCCGCCCTGCACACATTGTACCAGACATTTGTGTCATGGGTTTAAACTCCTAATTATCGACGGTCCTCTGAACGATGGTTTCAGGTTGTTGTTTATTTTGAGTTGTGTTTTGTGTAGTCAAGATTTAAAGTGAGATTTGTGTTGTTTGCCTTGAAATAGATTTTTTGTATATTCAACACATCTTTGTGAAACAAAAGGAAAGGGGTGTCCTCCTAACGCTGCAGGTAACGGGTTTGGGGGGCCGGGCCCCTTTAGTACACAACAACGTGTGTGTGTGTGTGTGTGTGTGTGTGTGTGTGTGTGTGTGTGTGTGTGTGTGTGTGTGTGTGTGTGTGTGTGTGTGTGTGTGTGTGTGTGTGTGTGTGTGTGTGTGTGTGTGTGTGTGTGTTTGTGTGTGTCCAGGCGAGCCCTGGCCATGGACGGGACGTGCACAGGGGAGCACGGCGTGGGCTTGGGGAAGCGAGCGCTGCTGTGTGAAGAGATGGGCCCCGTGGGGGTGGAGCTCATGTGGCGTCTGAAGGACGCCATCGACCCGAGGAACCTGATGAATCCTGGGAAAGTTCTCCTGCCGAGAGCGATATAGGCCAACTGGGGGGGGGGGGGGGGGGTCAAAAGGCCTCCAGGTCTCTGTGGTGGTTTTATGGTGTTTATAAATCATAATGCACTCTTCCAGCTTTGAAAAGCAATAATCAGGTTTCGTACGGACGTGGAAAACCTGGAAAAGTCCTGGAGAAAAAAAATCCCCAACGTTTTTGAAAAGTTATGGATATTTGTTATATTCAAACAAATTTTTCGCGCTGCAAGTGAACGCACCTTAACTGAAGAGACATACATGTTTATTCTTTTAATCTAAATGATTGTCTCATTAATTTGTGTAATTTAAGGTTATAAACTATGCTTTGGAATCCTCTTTGTTGGGTTAAATAGAACATTTTCTCACTTTTTCATGTCTGCACCGAGATTTCACAAACTATTAGGTTGTGGATATTTGGTTTGAAGTCCTGGAGACTCATTGGTCACCATGTGGATGAACCTGTTCATTGGTCACCATGTGGATGAACCTGTTCATTGGTCACCATGTGGATGAACCTGTTCATTGGTCATGTGGATGAACCTGTTCATTGGTCATGAGGATGAACCTGTTCATTGGTCACCATGTGGATGAACCTGTTCATTGGTCATGTGGATGAACCTGTTCATTGGTCATGTGGATGAACCTGTTCATTGGTCACCATGTGGATGAACCTGTTCATTGGTCATGTGGATGAACCTGTTCATTGGTCATGAGGATGAACCCTGTTCATTGCTCATGAGGATGAACCCTGTTCATTGGTCATGTGGATGAACCTGTTCATTGGTCATGTGGATGAACCTGTTCATTGGTCATGAGGATGAACCTGTTCATTGGTCATGTGTATGAACCTGTTCATTGGTCATGAGGATGAACCTGTTCATTGGTCGTGTGTATGAACCTGTTCATTGGTCATGTGGATGAACCTGTTCATTGGTCATGTGGATGAACCTGTTCATTGGTCATGTGGATGAACCTGTTCATTGGTCATGAGGATGAACCTGTTCATTGGTCATGTGGATGAACCTGTTCATTGGTCATGTGGATGAACCTGTTCATTGGTCATGTGGATGAACCTGTTCATTGGTCATGTGGATGAACCTGTTCATTGGTCATGAGGATGAACCTGTTCATTGGTCATGAGGATGAACCTGTTCATTGGTCATGTGGATGAACCTGTTCATTGGTCATGAGGATGAACCTGTTCATTGGTCATGAGGATGAACCTGTTCATTGGTCGTGTGGATGAACCTGTTCATTGGTCATGAGGATGAACCTGTTCATTGGCCATGTGGATGAACCTGTTTATTGGCCATGTGGATGAACCTGTTCATTGGTCATGAGGATGAACCTGTTCATTAGTCATGAGGATGAACCTGTTCATTGGTCATGAGGATGAACCTGTTCATTGGTCATGAGGATGAACCTGTTGAATGGTCATGAGGATGAACCTGTTCATTAGTCATGAGGATGAACCTGTTCATTGGTCATGAGGATGAACCTGTTCATTGGTCATGAGGATGAACCCTGTTGAATGGATCTGTGCTCTTCGATGTGGGATTTTTGTTTTTGTTTTAACTTTTCCCTCTTCCTGTTTTGTATTATTGGGAGAACCTTGAGTCATTTACAAAAATATTCCTCCCAAAAAACAAATAAAGAACTGAATCTGACTTCTGTTTTGTGTCCATACCATTCATCGTTGGATATCAGGCACACATATTACTCTTGGCTAATTCTCTACTTCAACTTCCTGTTTTATGATCATTGAGCCGGACAAAGACGTATGCTAAGCTAAGCTAACTGCCTCCAGCTTGTTAATATTAATCTGATTTATTGAAGGGACCGTAATGTCTAGGTTCCGGCAAAGCATCAGAAGAGACAGCACTTTGCCTGTGAGGAGACAGAGATATTGTGTCTGCAGCTCAAGGGCAGCTACACGCCTGACAGTATTCAACATTCACACTTGTTATCAGTATTTACACATACCAAGAGGATGGGATATGCACCTGTGACGAGATCTGGGTATAAAAGATGGAATCTTGATGTGCTGGGAGGAAGTGTGGTTTTCGGGCCTCGACTTGCATGTTGAGGAGAGCTCCCCGTGGTTTGTACTTTGCTTTTGATCAGTGAATAAACGTCTCCCTAAAGGAGAGAACTACAGCGGACTCGGATTATTGTATAAGCTCTTCCAGGCGGTCAATTCTGAATTACGTTACAAGCTTCACAGTGGGGTCGGAGAGAGCATCTCCAAGGAGATCAGAAGATGACTGCAGAATACCTTCAGACTCTCCTCCACATCATCATCGTCATCATCACTCTACCTCCCTCTAGTGTGGAACCCTGAACTCTATAAGAAGTATTGCTCAATGTTGTAGAAGATCATCTTTATTTGACTTTTCAACAATATTTAAAAAGCAAAGTCTCCTTTTCGAAGTTGTGTTTGAGCCACTTTCTTATTTCTGGGGTTATACTAACATGAGTAAACACATCTATTCTAGTCTCAGATTATGAGACAACGGACACAGACAGGATGTTTATGTTGTTTACCTTGTTGTTGTGTGTCTCTTGGTTGTTACGCATCACTTTGTGGTCATTCGGTCTCTTTGTAGTTTTGATCTTTTTGTAGTTGTTGTTTTGTCTGGAGTTGTTAAGATTGATTGTAGTCATTTTGTCTCTTTGTACTCACTATGTCTATATTTGTAGTTATAACGTGTCTTTTTTAATCGTTTTGTGTATCTTTGTAGTTATATTGTGTCTTTTTCTAGTTTTGTGTATCTTTGTAGTTGTTTTGTGTCTCTGTTGTCTCTTTGTAGTTGTTTCTCTATCTTTGTAGTTGTGTTGTGTCTCTTTGTAGTTGTTTCTCTATCTTTGTAGTTGTGTCTCTTTGTAGTTGTTTCTCTATCTTTGTAGTTGTGTTGTGTCTCTTTGTAGTTGTTTATCTTTGTAGTTGTGTTGTGTCTCTTTGTAGTTGTGTTGTGTCTCTTTGTAGTTGTTTATATTTGTAGTTGTGTTGTGTCTCTTTGTAGTTGTTTTGTGTCTTGGTGTAGGCGTTTTGTGTCTTTGTAGTTATCCTGAGTCTCTTTGTAGTTATATTGTGTCTCTTCGTAGTCGTTTTGCCTCTTTTCATCGTTGTTTTAAGTCTTTTTGTGTCTCGTTGCAGCTGTGTTGTGTGTCTTTGTAGTTCTTTGTGACCCTATAGTCTTTTTGTGTATCTTTGTAGTCTTTTCATGTCTTTGTGGTTGGTGCGTGTCTCTTTGAGAGACACATTCACACACACATTCATACAGAGGCCGCCATACGGTGCCACCTGCTCACCAGGACGATGTCCTTTCACTCGGGTTCCGTCCTGACCCGGATGCTTTGGCATGTGGACTCCAGGAGCCGGGGGCCGACCCCTGACCTCCTGATTGGTGGCTGACGGATAAAGTAAATGATCAACAAAGCCACTGCATGACGTACACACGGTACATGAAGGGTGCCTGTTAATATTAATCTGATTTATTGAAGGGACCGTAATGTCTAGGTTCCGGCAAAACATCAGAAGAGACGGCACTTTTTTGAGAGAGATATTGTGTCTGCAGCTCAAGGATAGCTACACGCCTAACAGTATTCAACATTCACACTTGTTATCAATATTTACACATACCAAGAGGGGCGCACGGCCAACAGACAGCTCACCCGGGGCAGAGGATGGGATATGCACCTGTGACGAGATCTGGGTATAAAAGATGGAATCTTGATGTGCTAAAAGGAGTGTGGTTTTCGGGCTTCAACTTGCATGTTGAGGAGAGCTCCCCGTGGTTTGTACTTTGCTTTTGATCAGTGAATAAACGTCTCCTTAAAGGAGAGAACTACAGCGGACTCGTATTATTGTAGAAGCTCTTCCAGGCGGTTCAATTCTGAATTACGTTACAGTGCCTCCGTCTAAACATGTCTCACTTTGTATTCCAACATGTCATTTCCTCATTTCCAGGTTCAAACTTGTATTTTGAGTTTCTACTAGAATCTTTTTACACGCTTTCAATTATTAAAACACACGATGGTTCGTGATTGTCCGTTTTAGCGCCTGTCCCTTTAAGGGCCCTTCTGGAGAAGCCTGAAGTTGGCTAGTCGTCATGATGTCACAAGATGATGTCACGGAGCCTCCACTTCGTTCCATTGGGCCGTCGCCATCTTGACTTCAACCAAAGAACTACAGTAACGTCGAGACGACATGGTCTTATATTTATATTAGAACCATTTGAGTTGATTGTGTGTGTGTGTTTGAATGCCCGAGGAGGAAAGAGGGGACCATGTATAAGCCTGTTGTCATTAAAGCATTATATATAGTTTACTTTATTGTGTTTCAGGAACTAGAAGTTAAGACACACACACATGTTTAGGATTAAACCAAGTAATGCAAAACAAAACATGTGGGCCAGTAATCCCAATAATTTAGCATATGGTGGAGTAATATGTGCAGAACTTGGTAATGGGTACAATATGCTGGCAGTGTGTGTGTAGGGGAATCCTTGGTAATACAAAGTAGCTAATTATATTCATCAATTAAGGAACACTCAGCAGAGGGGATCCCCTTGTCCTATAAACATGTAATAGACATTGTTTGGAGTGATATAAAGATATGAACATGTGTGTTAAAGTAGCTTAACTGGGAAATCATTTTAGATCATTTTATTTAAGATATATCTATCACTTCTTGAAAAAACTTGCTCAAAAGCACAATTCCTGTGGAAGAAACCACAGTCCGGGCTACTTGGCGTCCTAAAACGACCCTGGATTCAAACCGCTTCACGGTGCCCGTGGATGGGGGACCCGGTGCCCGCTGCGGGTCTCTGTGATCCGGGTCTGCGCACTGAGCGCGTTCATTGTGCGGCAGCGGCGGCGGCGGAGCGCCGGTCAGTGCGCAGGGGAGCGGCTTCACAGTGACCCCGGTACCCGAGAGGGGGGGGGCTCTGGTTGGAGACCACCGGAGCGGACGCGCAGCGGGGGGGTGGCGGCGGGGGGACGGACGACGACGACGACGTCATTCCTTTTCCTTTTTTCCCTTCGCAGACGTTGTCTGGCGGCCAGACGGACAGCAACAGTTGTCGCGATGTCTGACATCACATGAGGCGCGTGCAGTGAACATTGCGGCGGCGCTTTGATCTTGGCCGCGCGTGCCGCCTGCGATGATACCGCCGTCACCTGGGAGCGGGAGGGGAGTGTAGCCGACAGCTGCGTGTCATTCTGGGCTCCTCGGCGTCACTCGGCTCGCCAGCCTCCTCCTCCTCCTCCTCCTCCTGCTCCTCCTCCTGCTCCCCGGGCGCGTGGAGGTTATTCTCCCCGCAGGTGAGGTGATCCGGCCGTCGGGGCGGCTTCATGTTCCGCTCGGCCGCGAAACGCGCTGTTGCGTCCGCGGAGCGTCAGAGCCGCGGAGCCCGCTGAGACACGCGGAGGGACGCGCAGGCCGAGCGACGCGCCGGAGCGCAGGGAGGGGGGGCGACCGCCGGTTCTGGCTCTCTGGACCCTTTGCGGATCGAGCCGAGCCTCCTTCCTACCCACAGCCCCCACCCGTTTGGCCGGATGGGGGGAAAGCAGAGCACGGCGGGGCGGCCCCGGGGTGCTTTTCCCGGCGTGTCTACGGATGACAGCGCGGTGCCACCCTCGGCCCACTTCGGCCACTACCGGCCGAGCGGCACCATGGGCCTGCGCAGCCGCTCGGTGAGCTCCGTCGCCGGGATGGGCATCGAGCACAGCCCCGCCGTGCCCTTTGGCTTCTACACCCCGAGAGGGACGGACTCGGATCGAGCTGGAGGGGGGTCAGGGGGCACCGCGGCCCCGCACGGTACCGGCTACCGGGACACTGGGGGCGGAGGGCACCACACGGACGGGGTGCTCTATCTGGGGTCCCGGGGGTCGCTGGCTGACACCTTGCCCCTGCACATCGCACCGCGCTGGTTCAGCGCGCACAGCGGTAAGGGCTCTGCACACACACACACACACACACACACACACACACACACACACACACACACACACACACACACACACTTTGTTTACCTGCTCTGCTGGGGGAGTGACACCAGTGGGGTGCTATTACATTTCACGTCTGTGAAGGAAGTCCAGTGTCCAGTCTGAGGATGTTCTCACGGGTCTGACACTGAGCTGGGCGGACGAGGACACACAAGAAACGTGTGTTAAAAATGTCAATGTATCAACACATTTGCTGTGTGTGTGTGTGTGTGTGTGTGTGTGTGTGTGTGTGTGTGTGTGTGTGTGTGTGTGTGTGTGTGTGTGTGTGTGTGTGTGTGTGTGTGTGTGTGTGTGGTGAACACAGCACTGCAGGGCCTCGCTCTGTCTCGCCTGTCACTGCTGCGCCGTCTGCACAGGTCATGGCTTGTTGTGTGAAATGACACTAAAACACCGGTTGCCAAATCTGGCTCAGTCAATTAGCCTAGAGAGGAGGGAGGAAGGGAAGGAGGGAGGGAGGAAGGGAAGGAGGGAGGGAGGAAGGGAAGGAGGGAGGGAGGAAGGGAGAAGAAGAAACGGGGAGAAGAAGGTGAGGCAGGGAGGGAGAGGATGGAGAAAGGGCTGGGGGTGGAGGGGGGTACACACACATGTAGGTATACACACAGACACACACACATGTAGGTATACACACAGACACACACACACACACATGTAGGTATACACACACACACACACATGTAGGTATACACACACACACACACACACACACACATGTAGGTATACACACAGACACACACACATGTAGGTATACACACAGACACACACACATGTAGGTATACACACAGACACACACACATGTAGGTATACACACAGACACACACACATGTAGGTATACACACAGACACACACACACACACACACATGTAGGTATACACACAGACACACACATGTAGGTATACACACACACACACATGTAGGTATACACACAGACACACACACATGTAGGTATACACACAGACACACACACACATGTAGGTATACACACAGACACACACACATGTATGTATACACACAGACACACACACACATGTAGGTATACACACAGACACACACACACACACATGTAGGTATACACACAGACACACACACATGTAGGTATACACACAGACACACACACATGTAGGTATACACACAGACACACACATGTAGGTATACACACAGACACACACACACATGTAGGTATACACACAGACACACACATGTAGGTATACACACACACACACACACATGTAGGTATACACACAGACACACACACATGTAGGTATACACACAGACACACACACACATGTAGGTATACACACAGACACACACACACATGTAGGTATACACACACACACACACATGTAGGTATACACACAGACACACACACATGTAGGTATACACACAGACACACACACATGTAGGTATACACACAGACACACACACATGTAGGTATACACACACACACACACACACACATGTAGGTATACACACAGACACACACACACATAGGTATACACACAGACACACACACATGTAGGTATACACACAGACACACACATGTAGGTATACACACACACACACATGTAGGTATACACAGACACACACACACACATGTAGGTATACACACAGACACACACATGTAGGTATACACACAGACACACACATGTAGGTATACACACAGACACACACATGTAGGTATACACACACATATAGGTATACATACACACATATCTGTAGGTAAAACAGACACACACATATGGATATACACATACACACATATATATATCTAGGCACACACACACACACGTAGGTATACACACATATGTGTAGGTAAAAACACACACACACATATGTAGGTACACACATATTTATATATATATTTAAACAACAATCACAATGAAATCAACTAAACTACAACTATCAAAATATAACCTAAATAAGCAATACTTAAACAATATTGTGAATATTCACAATAACATTAAATACAAATGTCAACATAAATAGCTCCAACAGTAGGTACACACAGACATGCACACACACACACACACACACACACACACACATACACACACATAGGTCTACACACAGACACAAACAAATCTTTGGCCGCAGCTGGTTCCTTTCCAACACACACATAGCCTACAGACACACATACACACACACACACACACACACACACACACGGGTCCCCAGGCTCTAATTACCAAAGCCCTGACCGGCTCACAGCAGGAGAAAACAAAGTTGGACGTCAACATCTCGGCTGTTTTCCCCTTCCTATATTTCCATAGCGACTCGGATGTGGCGAGATAACAGTGTGTGTGTGTGTGTGTATGTGTGTGTGTGTGTGTGTGTGGGGGGGGGATAAGCTAAAGATAGGGTCTTAAGTATCTGATGCAGGTAGCTCCGACCAAAATGTCTTTGATGGACGGTTTACACGAAGTGGACGTAGTCCCCCATCGGTTTGTAGAGTGCCGCTTTGAGGCCTCAAGTTCAGCATGTTGGCCTTGAGAAGTAGAGCCATCGTCGTCTCGTGCTTCTATACAACCGCCCGCCCCTGATGCACAGTAGAGAGAATCCAGAAAAGACACCGACTCCAATTTTCCGACCCAGCGGTTCCCATCTGGTTGTGACAAAGGGTGGGTTGCTCTTAAAGGGCCCTCCTATCACACTCCTACCACAGACATGTCTCTCATGGGGGGTTCTGGTCCTTCTGGAAACCCAGCTGCCCGAGGCCGGCACGCAGAACTACAAACGCCTCGTGTCAGAAGATATCCAGCCTCCTCGTTTCTTCCAGTGCGGCGGCCCAGTGGGCTGCCGCTGCAAAAGGGCTCCAGCAAGAAAACACAAGTCGTGTGTCAGAAAAGGTTTGTCCTGGTTCCACTTCAGCCACCAGTGCGGAGCTTTGTGACCTGGGAATGCATTGTGGCGTGAACACGGGAAGCTAACGTATCCGTACGAGGTCGCAGAGCTAGTAGCCTGTAGCTAAGTGTACACTCCTTCCTCACAGAGGAACAGACTCAGGTAGGAGTGACTGGAGACGTGCCACGTACCAGCCTGCTTCAAGACCTCCACCGTCATCCCCGTCCCCAAAAAAACTAAAGTCACTGGACTCAACGCCGACAGACCCGTCGCCCTGACCTCTGTGGTGATGAAGGCATTTGAGCGTCTGGTGCTGGTTCACCTCAAAGCCATCACTGACCCTCTCCTGGACCCCCTGCAGTTTGCCTCCAGAGCCAACAGGTCTGTAGACGATGCGGTCAACATGGCCCTTCATCCTCCAGCACCTGGACTCCTCAGGATCCTGTTTGTGGACTTCAGCTCTGCCTTCAACACCATCATTCCGGCTCTGCTGCAGGACAAGCTCTCCCAGCTGAGCGTGCCTGACTCCACCTGCAGGTGGATCACCGACTTCCTGTCTGACGGGAGGCACCGTGTGAGGCTGGGCACGTCTCTGACTCCAGGACTATCAGCACCGGTTCCCCTCAGGGCTGCGTTCTTTCCCCTCGACTCTCCTCCTGTAGACCAACAGCTGCACCTCCAGTCACCAGTCCGTCAGGCTCCTGAAGTTCGCGGACGACACCACCCTCATTGGGCTCATCTCTGGGGGGACGAGTCCGCTTACAGGTGAGAGACTGATCACCTGGTGACCTGCTGTGGGCAGAACAACCTGGAGCTCAACGCTCTGAAGACTGGAGATGGTCGTAGACTTCAGAAGGAACCCAGCCCCATCACCCTGAGGGACTCCCCAGTCGACACTGCAGAGTCCTTCCGCTTCCTGGGCACCATCATCTCCCAGGACCTCAGTGGCAGCTGAACATCAGCTCCCTCACCAAAAGAGCTCAACAGAGGATGTTCTTTCTGCGGCAGCTGAAGAAGTTCAACCTGCCAAAGACAATGATGGTGCACTTCTCCACCTGCATCATGGAGTCCATCCTCTCCTCCTGCATCCCCACCTGGTACGCTGCTGCTGCCACTGCCAGTGACAAAGGCCGACTGCAGCGTGTCATCCGCTCTGCCAGAAGGTGATTGGCTGCAATCTGCATCTCTACAGGACCTGTTGGCCTCTAGGACCCTGAGGCGGGCGGGTCACAGTGTGGCCGACCCCTCCCACCCGGGTCACAGTGTGGCCGACCCCTCCCACCCGGGTCACAGTGTGGCCGACCCCTCCCACCCGGGTCACATTGTGGCCGACCCCTCCCACCCGGGTCACATTGTGGCCGACCCCTCCCACCCGGGTCACAGTGTGGCCGACCCCTCCCACCCGGGTCACAGTGTGGCCGACCCCTCCCACCCGGGTCACATTGTGGCCGACCCCTCCCACCCGGGTCACATTGTGGCCGACCCCTCCCACCCGGGTCACAGTGTGGCCGACCCCTCCCACCCGGGTCACATTGTGGCCGACCCCTCCCACCCGGGTCACATTGTGGCTGACCCCTCCCACCCGGGTCACATTGTGGCCGACCCCTCCCACCCGGGTCACATTGTGGCCGACCCCTCCCACCCGGGTCACAAACTCTTCGAGGTCCTTCCCTCCGGCAGGAGGCTGCGGTCCATCAGGACCAAAACCTCACGCCACAAAACCAGCTTGTTCCCGGCTGCCGTTGGCCTCATGAACAAGGCCCGGACCCCCACCTGACGGGGTCACCTCCCCTCCCCCACACCTCAAGCCTGTGTTATGCTCACACTACTTTGCACACTGAACATTGCACATGCACTTTTGCACTCCTGCCCTGCTTTTGGTATTGTCGTACTTATTGTGTTTGTATGTTTTATGTTTTTATGTTCATTTTATGTTCACTGTATGCACCTATACACCAGAACAAATTCCAGGTAGCTGTAAACCTACTTGGCAATAAATACAATTCTGATTCTGATTCTGAAAAGGTAATTCAGAACTTTTGAGCACTGAACGATCTCTTTACTGCCAAATCTTCTTTGTTTCATTACACTTTATTTACTAAATCACTCCAATTATGATTATACCTAAGGTTATGAGGAACACGCGCTTTAAAGAGTGATTTCCATCTGCAAACCTTCTGTTCGGTTGTTATCCGATAGCTAGTAATGACTTCACTCGTAAACCAGAGATGATGTCATTTAAATGCGGCCAACCGGCTGCTAACAGCTAATGTTGACTAGCTCTCCAATGTAGCGTTATCAGGGTGCACACAAGTGTTTCACCACTAGGTGTGTTGTCCTAGTTTGCACATGTGCAGTAGCGATCCGGCAGGATGTACGGATCGGGTCCATGTTCCAGCGTAGCAATAATGATCTGATACATGGCACAACCTGATCTGATACCGGTATTGGTATCGGATCAACTGTACTTTTACTACAACGCAGAGCAGAGCACGACTGAAACCTTCGCCGCGGTGTCGTGTAAGAGGTTCAAAAGAGAAGAACCCCACCCTCAGGCCCAAGTCCAACGCGTGCTGCGTTTCTCTGCCTGATCACACCTCGTTAGAGGAGTCCTTCCAAACCCCGGAGCTTTTTCATCTGTACGTCCAGAGAAACAATAACTAGAGCGAGACCCGGTTGAAGCTTCACTTCAAATCCGTTGGGACTTTTGCAGCAGTGCTCCCAACCAGATATAGGAAGGACAGGCAAATATGAATTTAACTTTAATAAACACTTGTTTGTAATTGTTTCCCAACACAAGGGAATCCCCTCAATGAAAAGGCATCTATTATTTATTGGGAATCTCTTTCCAGAAAGAATGAAAACCAAAACAGAGATCGTTATACTACTCCTAATGCATCCAATGCTCCTGGTACCCGATGCTTCCTGCTTGTTTATGTCCTTTGTGGACCGTAAAGAGCTGCTTTGCTTTGTGACGTACTGTTTGTTTAGTTACATAGACGCCTGATGCACAAATGCAACAATTAACCACAATTTTGACCGCAAACAACACATCTTCATGTCCATCCACCCCTGTGCCAGGAAAAAGGACCGTACCACTAATTTCTCATGGTTAAGAAAAATGTCATTAGTGCGAAACATTGCTAGATAGCCTTGTTTACAACGGGGTTGTAGTTTCTATAGAGCAATTGTTTTAATCATTAATAAATGCTCCAGATGTTCCCACTCACTTAAGATAGATGATTTAGTCCAGTGAACGTCATGTTCGGTTGGATATTTGCCATGAATGCACGGTCATGACATTGTAAAAGGTTTGATGGCGTTCTGGATCACTACGGGTCAATCTTGAATTAGACGAGATTAAAAGAGTTGTGGATCATTTGCCCATATTTATTCGTGTTTATTCGTCTTTGGTTCAGACTGGTTTGGAGAAGATCTGAGATACAAAACATCCACGGAGCAAAAACTGTACAAGTTGCTCCTCTCCTCTGAAGCATCTTATTAAAACACTTATATACGTATATATTTAAACATTTGCCTAATTTAAACAGATTCCGTAAGACCCTGTGAGACGGCCAGATGGCCACGGCGACTTTGGTTCTGGTTTGCCACCTATTTTAACTTCTGTCTAAACTCCCGTGTATCCAGTTTCTTTGTGGCATTTCAAAAGTTTGATTCATCATTTTCTGGACAATTGAATGGAAACTTTTGGTTCAAAACAACGAGGAAGAGCTTAGCGTGGATGATCAGTCTGATCAGAACTGGAGAGTCTTTCTCTCTTGGAAGAAAAGCACAGAACGACACTGAAGGTCTTTCTCCAGGAAACCAGGTGTCTCTCTTCTCCCGACCGGCTAGTAAAGGTTTCATTGACAGATGGTCCATTTAATCACAATCAAGTGCCCACCCCCTTCCAGAAAGGTCCCAATGACGGCTTCTCGGATGGTTCTGTGGAATATGCCGACTACCAACTACGCCATGGCCCTGCTGAGACTCCGCCCACTCCTCCTCTCTACCTCCATCTGCCTGATGGATCGTGGAGGTCTGGATCGTGGAATATGCCGACTACCAACTATTCATACCCTCTGTCATATTCATTGTGTTGTTACTGTGTTTTAATTAGTGTGTAATGATTCCTTCTGGTCACATGACATCTATTGTTCTGTCCATCCTGGAGAGGGATCCTCCTCTGTTGCTCTCTTGAAGGGTTCTTCACTTTTTTTCCCCTGAAGGGTTGTTTGGGGGTTTTTCCTGATCCGATGTGAGGTCAAAGGTCAACGGTCAGGGATGTCTATGTGTACAGATTGTATAGCACTCTGAGGGGAATGTGTAATTTGTGAAAATGGGCTCTACAAATAAACTGAATTGAATTGAATGAAATAAGCCACGTTGCCGGTGAGATGTCTAAAGTTGTTTCAATCGGTCTTCTGGATAATAGAAAAGGCGATCTATTAAACATGTGCTGTCCCTGTATTGTGTGACTTTGACATGATGAGGCGTTGTCTGATACTCATCCCATCTGACAGAGCCAACCCAGACCTCGTGCAGCCCTGTGGAGTGGTACTGCCCTGAGTGGCCATATATGCATGCGTCATCAGTTGTGGAACTGAAAGCAGGTTTCAAGTTTTCCTGTGAAAGTTATAGTAAAAAAAGGGGGCAGGCGTGGAAGAATTGTGTAGATTCATGAGTATTTTATTTTGTCACGTCAGCTAAATTGAGCAATAGTTACTTAAAGTTCATTTATGAACAAATTAACCTCTGACCCTTTATGTCCAGAGAGATCCTGCTCTGTGGTGATGGTTTTGGTGAGAGCGTGGTGCTTCCTCTGCCTTATAATAAACTCACTGTGAGGGTCTTGAATCACCAGACAGGGTCTGTTCCGCAATACTCACTGTACTTCATCCCTCACTTTACATCTTTTCATCACCTAAAGCTCGGCGTTCATACTTTGATTAATGCTGGTGGCTCCTGTCACTCGGCCGAGTCCAGGCTAAAGAGGGCCGATGCCAATGGTCTTCTGATGTACACAGTGACGGATTTCTTCCAATATTCATCGTTTGTAAGTTTGGGTTTGCCTCATTCTGAGAAACGGCAACGCTCTCAACCTCCTTCATGAGGCGGGCGGCCCGAGGACGCCTCCACCTACAGGATGGTACAGGGCGTAGCGAGACCCACCGGACTACAGTGAAGCGTGCTGATGTTTCCAGAATGTCCTTTATTCATGTTCAACCGTGAGCCTTATTGACGAATATAAATTTAAGAGTGTTTCTTTTTCTTTTAGTTTCCAGAAATCACTTTTCAAGCTATGGAACAAATACAACAGAAATGAGCTCTTACGAGTGTAAACAGCAATTAGATGACATTCATATACAAATGTGGACATTAATGACAACATTAATCACAGCATTTTCTCTTTCTTAAAGGGTACATCCAGCTAAAATCTAGCATGAGCATCTTATTACAATTCATTAATAAAAAAATTAAGTCACTAAACATGGAGTCAAAGCCCAAATAAAACACACATGACCTTGTTCCTGGCCCAGCTCGGTGCTTAGCTCATAGAAGAACTCATGTACTTCTCCTTCATTACACCGTCGACTATTTGCGATGTCATGTCACGAGATGTACATCTACTTCCGGTCTCAAACTCAAAGGACCTAAAACATACAACGGCACTTACAAAATAAAAGGCTTGCTGGAAGTCGTCACCATATTAACAGAACCTCTTCAGAGTCATTCACACGGTGTGCTCACTGCAGCGAGGAAGAACATCCACATCGGATGATTCTGCACCTCGTTATCTACCTCCAAAATCTACACTGAGTGCCAGCGCAGGAAGCATCGTGAACATTCGGTAGCGAGGCGGAAAGTAAAGGTGCGGCCGTCGCGCCGAGGGCTGATTTCCACGGGCAACAGGGGTTCCGTGTCCCCCTCACTCTTCAAAACCCTGCTCCCGGCTAACTGTCCGTCTCTGGCCGACTCCTGAGTTGCTAACATTTTTTGATACACTCAATGAAGGTTGCCGTCAACGTGAATACAGCATGAAGCTTCTGTAAGCAGCGGCCATATAAGAAGTGGGCGTGGTCACCGTGATGTCAACCGTTGGCTTGTTGAGGTTAAAGCCTCCAGTTCAGAATTTGTAGCCGTCCCCTTTTTAGTTTTTTTGACGGTTGCCATTTCTTTCTTTTTTTTAGCCGTCACCCATCTTGTTATTTTCCAACCAGAAGGGAAATGATCTGTATACTGAATGATAAACTAGACATATCTTGGGGAAACATTGTAACCAAAATGTTATAATTTAACTTTTGTATGAAGTGAAAACACACGGAAAGGGTGGACAATGGAAGATAAACTCCCAGCCAATCACAAGGTAGCCCACGCCCTAAAACACACTTGATTTCACTAAATCTAGCCCAGATGGAAGCTAAACTAATCCAGCTAGGACCCGAGGATACTCCACTACCCAGCATGCTGCTGGCTGTCTGAGGAATTGAGATGAATGACATCAGACTTCAGGCTAACCCATTACATCTTCAGAGACCCGGTCCATCGTGGTCCAGGATCGAGCTCCACTTGAGGGGCGGACAGCAGGAACCAGAGGTGATGAACATGTTGTATACAACCAGAGGAGTCGCCCCCTGGTGGTCAGTAGAGAGAATGCAGCTTTAAAACATGAAGCATAGACTTCTATACAACCAGAGGAGTCGCCCCCTGGTGGTCAGTAGAGAGAATGCAGCTTTAACACATGAAGCATAGACTTCTATACAACCAGAGGAGTCGCCCCCTGGTGGTCAGGAGAGAGAATGCAGCGTTAAAACGTGAAGCATAGACTTCTATACAACCAGATGAGTCGCCTCCTGGTGGTCAGCAGAGAGAATGCAGCTGAAACATAGACTTATACAACCAGAGGAGTCGCCCCTGGTGGTCAGAAGAATGCAGCTTTAACACATGAAGCATAGACTTCTATACAACCAGAGGAGTCGCCCCCTGGTGGTCAGCAGAGAGAATGCAGCTTTAATACATGAAGCATAGACTTCTATACAACCAGAGGAGTCGCCCCCTGGTGGTCAGTAGAGATAATGCAACTTTAACACATGAAGCATAGACTTCTATACAACCAGAGGAGTCGCCCCCTGGTGGTCAGGAGAGAGAATGCAGCGTTAAAACTTGAAGCATAGACTTCTATACAACCAGATGAGTCGCCTCCTGGTGGTCAGCAGAGAGAATGCAGCTGTAAAACATGAAACATAGACTTCTATACAACCAGAGGAGTCGCCCGCTGGTGGTCAGCAGAGAGAATGCAGCTTTAACACATGAAGCATAGACTTCTATACAACCAGAGGAGTCGCCCCCTGGTGGTCAGCAGAGAGAATGCAGCTTTAATACATGAAGCATAGACTTCTATACAACCAGATGAGTCGCCCCCTGGTGGTCAGCAGAGAGAATGCAGCTTTAATACATGAAGCATAGACTTCTATACAACCGGATGAGTCGCCTCCTGGTGGTCAGGAGAGAGAATGCAGCTTTCACTTCTTTAGAACAGGAGGTCACCGCCGAGCAGCAGGTTGTGATCGTGGGCTTGTTTGCCCTGGGTTTTGTGTCTCAGGCACAGCTGCCCTCGCCCTCTGATGGCGCTGTAAGCAGCCTGAAGATTTGCCGACACGAGTCCAGACAAAACACAACTATTTGTATCCTCCACTGCGTGGGGGGGGGGGAGGGGGACTAATGTCCTTTTTTTATTGAAAGGAGGTTTTCTTTTTTTCAAAGTTACGGCGACATCTTTTGGTCACTAAAACTGTTTTACTGATTTTAAGTCATATTTTATTTGTTGTGGTTTGGATATACATACAATATTGTAGGCAGCATGTCACATGACCAATTTCATCATAATCAGTTATTTACTACACTAATATAAATATTCGTATCTAGTGATCACATTATCTTTATTATGTCCTGCAAGTCATGGTCTTCTTTTTCTTTCTTCTTCTTTTAAACCACGCTCTTTCCTGAGCTCCAGTAACCGTTCCTTATGGTTTATAGGCGTGTTTATTTGCCACAAACCGCCCAATGAAGACACCGGTGGCTGGACCTTCATCGTCCACGTGGAACCTGAAACTGCAGCAACAACATGGACATGTTGGAAAGGTCTCTGTCAGCAGACGCTGCAATACTGCAGCAGAAAAGCAGTCTCACGATGATGAATGAACCCCATAAGGAGGTCTTGGCTGGGCACAGCCACAGAGAGCGAGCCGGTCGGAATCAAACCTGCAGCCGGAGCGTCAGATGGAGCAACAGCTCCGTGACGTCAGAGCTACAGCAGAGGAGGCGGGGCTATTGTTCTAGTCCGGCTGCTACCTGTGTTCACAGCTGATGAGCGTCAATACCTGCAGGACAGAGTTACCTCAGGGGGGAGGAAGGGGGAGGAGGAAGAGGGAGTCAGGGGGGAGGAAGAGGGAGTCAGGGAGGAGGAAGAGGGAGTCGGGGAGGAGGAAGGGGGGGGAGGAGGAAGAGGGAGTCGGGGAGGAGGAAGAGGGAGTCGGGGAGGAGGAAGGGGCTGTCGGGGAGGAGGAAGAGGGAGTCCGCTCTAACTGGGCAGTAAAAAACAGTCTGGCGGCAGACGGAGAGATGAATCATCCAGCTGTCGACTTCATGGTGCAGAAGTGAGGAGGAGGAGGAGGAGGAGGAGGAGGAGGAGGAGGAGGAGAGGAAAGGAAAGGGGGGGGATAGAGATTAGAAAGTTGAAGGGGGAATTAATGTAAGTGCACGAGGGAGCAACAGAGAGAAGAAAAGGGGAGAAGACGAAGATGAATTCAAAAAGAACGTAGCGGAGGAGCAGAGGATGAGGAGTGGTTCACGGGGAGCCAAGAGGGAGAAGAAAAGGGAGGGATGGAACGGAGAGAAAGGAGAATCAGGAGGAGGGGCTCTGGGGGACCGGGCTCAGGAGGAGGAGCTCTCCTAAATATCATCAGAATCAGAATCAGAATCAGAAACAGGTTTATTGCCAAGAATGTTTTCACAAACAAACGAGGAACTTTTTTTGGCGGAAGGTGCAAGATTCGCGCACCAAGACACCGAGGCCGTCATGGCGCCATCTTGGAAAGGGTGGATGAAAGATTACAGCATAACATGAGGGAAGAGAGGCGAGAAAAAGAAAAAGCCACCCCCCGACTATGCCCCTAGAGGGGTACAGTGTGGGAGCAGGAGAAACAAAACACCATTGCACATAAGCACATACATCTTAGACATGACTTGCGAGGAGGAGAAAGGGCGGGAGGGGAGGTAAGCCAAAGACTGGGCGATAGCCCCGCCATTGGGGGCAGAAGGTAACCAGCACCGACAAGCAGCCAGCCCGGTCCTTCGCCATCACGGCGCAGGACGAGACCCGTCCTGTCACCCTGGGGGCAAAGCAGGCGAAGGCGTGGGATGGGGGGGGGGGGGGTAGTGAGTGCATTTCAGTGT
Source organism: Pseudoliparis swirei (assembly GCF_029220125.1). Lineage (NCBI taxonomy): Eukaryota > Metazoa > Chordata > Actinopteri > Perciformes > Liparidae > Pseudoliparis > Pseudoliparis swirei. The sequence continues at coordinate 27,920,573 of NC_079393.1, forward strand.
GTTTAAGTTCGTGTGTGAATGGCCTGATGTATCGTCCTCCCCCAGTCCACAACAGACAAAGTTCCCAGACCGCAAGATGGTCGTTGCCATGGAGATGGCCTTGAAGGGTCCTGGGGAGAAAACAACCACAGGTGTCTGTGGATAGGGGAAAGGGAATGAGAGAGTCTCACTTCAGTGATCTTCGGGAGTTGTTGTTCCAGTCACGGCCTTGGCCAAGGCCCGTCCTGGTAGAGGGAGCCGAAAGCAGATAAGATTGGGATTGTTTGCTCTTCCAGTAGCTGCAATTCAATTTTGCACCCACTATTCCTCCATTTTCCTCCCGTTTGCCAATAGGATTTCAAATCGATCCAATTTCATTTGCAGAGCCATCAGCTTCTCACGATGTTGTCATTCTGACGGTTTAATGCCAAAGTCTGAGTGCCAACAACTCTGCCCAACGTCAATCATGTCGGGCAGCCTTAGGGGGCTTTTAACGGCTGTCACCGTTTCCTTAATTTTCCGATAAGCCAGGGCAGCGCCAAATCCAAACAGCAGAAATCCTGTAATCAAAGTTCGAATAGGTAGATGTCTTCTACGTCCTCCACGGAAAGGGCTGCTAGGCACACGACACGCCACTTCCCCACGCGTCCATCGTGTAACCAGCAACCCACGTCCCGGCAGGACAGGCAGGTTCCCCCGAACCCGAGCTTCTCGTCGAGAAGATGGTGTCAATTGCGTTTAAGGACCAGTTGATTACGTCCATGGTTTTTAGTTCAAGAGCGATGGAGAGAGTCTCTCAAGTATAGAGACAGACAAGACATGACGAGAGAAGCCAAGCAGGGAGGGGAAGGTCATGGGGAGGAGAGGGAGAGAAAAATGCGACCGCCTTCGTCGAGAGCCAAATTCAACCGGATCATAAACACATCGGCAGATGAGCCACAAGCGCCCAGCGTGACGGACGAGGAGCGGTCCGTTTCGGGGCGTCTGGCATCGGGTTCACTCCTCAGAACCAAAGTTGAGAACTTCTAGAATGCCTGTAAACTTTTCTTCTTCTTGATGCATGACAACAAAATGATTCTCTAAAGCGGTGAGAGTTTAGACGTGCGGACCCGAGTGGTTTGCGTTCGACGCACATTTTCGTTGGATGGGGCGCGAATGGTGCGAATTTGGCGTCGTGAAAAACTCGCCACAAGTTTAAATATCTAACTTCGGCGAAAAATTTTGCCCGACGGCGAGATGCGAAATACAATCAGCGTCGAGCTGCTCCTCCGGTGGTGAATCTAACTGCTCTAGTGGAGCTGAAGAGACATTCAGACTAGAGGTGAAGGTCACCGAGCTGTGAGCCTACGGGTGATGTCATGGATAAATATATAAATATAATATATTAATGTTATGAACCAAACACGAGGCGTTACATGTTCAGACGTGTGTGTGATGTCCTCAACGAGTATGAAGCAGAACTAGTGGTGAGTTCTTCATGGTGGATGAAGGAGATGAGAACTGTTTCCACGGAGTAAAGCCACAGAGATAAGCCCCGCCCCCTCTAAGCCCCGCCCCCTCCAGAGCGCGAATGACGTTAATGACGCGAATGAACCACAAGTAGTCAAGCGAGTAAACTCCCGCGAGTAAAGCGATGGATTTCACGTCCAGTGTTTCCATCGTTCGTGGTGACGGATGTCTTTTTTAACGCCGTTGCTAGGCGACATCCTCGCTCCACCTTCATCTGTCACCAGGTTCCTGTTGTCACCTCCATCCTGTAGCAGCTCGGCAAATAGAGCCGTACACACACGGACAATAAGTGCATGAGACAGCAGTATTTGTAGTATACCTTTCTCACACACACACACACACACACACACACACACACACACACACACACGCACACCCTCCACCTCGATGACAGGACCATAAACGGCAGCCATGGAAACCGGTGGCTTGATTACATTACAACTTACAAAACTCTCCTTACCTTACCGGAAAAGAGACCAGGCAGTTTCCATGGTAACAGGAGGACAGAACACGATGAAGAGAAAAATAGATGGGAGAGAGAGAGAGAGAGAGACGGAGGATGGAGGCTGGGGGTGTCGGAGAGAGGCGAGTGTAACAGAAACAGAAAGAAAACGAGGAAGGAGAGAGGAGAAATGTGGAAAAGAGAGATGTTTAACTGTCCAGAGGAAGAGAGGACCGGTCCCCGGCCTGCAGACCTTACCATGCACCGCCACCGGGGGTCACATTGGGATTGTATTTCTCCCCGAGAGAGAGTCCCTGAATGCCCCATCAACCCCGCTACAGAGGCCGGTGGGCCAGGACAGGTAAACAACAACAATGCGGAGTGAACACCAATCACAGTGCAGCCGCCCGCTGCTCCACACCGGCCTGAAGACGAGCTGTTCATCACCCTGAAGACGAGCTGTTCATCACCCTGAAGACGAGCTGTTCATCACCCTGAAGACGAGCTGTTCATCACCCTGAAGACGAGCTGTTCATCACCCTGAAGACGAGCTGTTCATCAGCCTGAAGACGAGCTGTTCATCACCCTGAAGACGAGCTGTTCATCACCCTGAAGACGAGCTGTTCACCACCCTGAAGACGAGCTGTTCATCAGCCTGAAGACGAGCTGTTCATCACCCTGAAGACGAGCTGTTCATCACCCTGAAGACGAGCTGTTCACCAGCCTGAAGACGAGCTGTTCACCACCCTGAAGACGAGCTGTTCACCACCCTGAAGACGAGCTGTTCATCACCCTGAAGACGAGCTGTTCACTAGCCTGAAGACGAGCTGTTCATCACCCTGAAGACGAGCTGTTCATCAGCCTGAAGACGAGCTGTTCACCAGCCTGAAGACGAGCTGTTCATCACCCTGAAGACGAGCTGTTCATCACCCTGAAGACGAGCTGTTCATCACCCTGAAGACGAGCTGTTCATCACCCTGAAGACGAGCTGTTCACCACCCTGAAGACGAGCTGTTCATCAGCCTGAAGACGAGCTGTTCATCACCCTGAAGACGAGCTGTTCATCACCCTGAAGACGAGCTGTTCATCACCCTGAAGACGAGCTGTTCATCACCCTGAAGACGAGCTGTTCACCACCCTGAAGACGAGCTGTTCATCACCCTGAAGACGAGCTGTTCACCAGCCTGAAGACGAGCTGTTCAGAGCTGTTCATCACCCTGAAGACGAGCTGTTCACCACCCTGAAGACGAGCTGTTCATCACCCTGAAGACGAGCTGTTCATCACCCTGAAGACGAGCTGTTCACCACCTTGAAGACGAGCTGTTCATCACCCTGAAGACGAGCTGTTCACCACCTTGAAGACGAGCTGTTCATCACCCTGAAGACGAGCTGTTCACCAGCCTGAAGACGAGCTGTTCACCAGCCTGAAGACGAGCTGTTCATCAGCCTGAAGACGAGCTGTTCACCAGCCTGAAGACGAGCTGTTCATCACCCTGAAGACGAGCTGTTCATCAGCAGCACCAAGAACAACTTTGTCTGGGATTTGATTAGAAATTCATTTTCATTAACTCGTCCCAAAAATAAATTCCAGTCAAATTACCCAGAATCCAAAGTGTGCTCACCTGCAACGTTTGACATGTACACGTATTTGCGTCCTTGCTGAGAGTTGGAGGAAGACTAGTGGTCAGGTCGGGTTATTACACACAGAGAGACTCACAGATTCACAAATACATTCCAATGCACACATCAACACATTCAAGATTCATATTCATGCAAAAGACAAATCACAAATATATTTCTGCATTTCTATGTGGGGTTCTCTATTTGTTTGTGTATTTGTGTGTATTTTTGTATTTGTGTGTATTTGTTTGTGTATTTGTTTGTGGGTTTGTGTGTGTATTTGTTTGTGTATTTGTGTGTATTTGTTTGTTTGTGTATTTGTTTGTGTATTTGTGTGTGTATTTGTTTGTGGGTTTTTGAGACTCCCCTAATAGACCTTTCTGTAGCCAATCAGACGACGCCCTCGCTTTCAACCAATCACATGAGTGCACCTCCCCCTCCCCTCCGAATATACGCAACTCTTAACTCGCGTGAGTTTAATCGCCTTAGAGGGGGCGGGGCTTATAGGGGGCGGGGATTAGAGGGGCGGGGCTTAGAGGGTAAGTCAGTAAGTAATTAAGTAAGTTAGTCAGTCATCATTTTATTCTGCCGAACCTAAAATCATCTCATTCATGATTTGTCAACATGAATCAGCATTTTGATTTTTTATGTGTTTTTTTGTGTGTAATTTGCTTCATAAATGATAATCATCACAATCGCTGCTTAACGTTCTGTAATCGGTCCGATCACGAGACGAGAACCGGCTCCTCGGGAATGATTGTGTTCTCTGAAGAACTCTTCCAGGTTCCTTAAAGAACCCTGGTTTGAAAGGTTCTCTGAGGAACCAGAAATGGTTCCTCTGGCTTCATTCTGAAGAACCGTATTCGGTTTGAGGAGAAGTGCATCAGGTTGAATATGTGTGTGTGTAGGTATGTGTGTGTGTGTGTGTCTAGGTATGTGTGTGTGTGTCTGTGTGTGTCTGTGTGTGTGTGTGTGTAGGGATGTGTATGTGTGTGTGTGTGTCACAGCATGCACACAGGGCTTGTGCGTGTCTAGAAAAACAGCATTGTTGTCACAGCAACATAAACCCTCTGTCACATCATTCTGCCCTTGTGTATGTATGCAGAGAGTGTGTGTGTGAATGTGTGTGTGTGTGCGTGTGTGTGTGTGTGTGTGTGCGTGTGTGTGTGAGAGAGGCAGATGAATAAATTGCAGTGCTGACCTATATTCTCGAATTCCGCAACCAGTTCAGCTGCACAGATGTTCCCCCAATCCATGTGTGAGTGTCGGTCCTCACGGGGCCCCGTGTGGCCCCACATGGCCCCGTGTGACCCCACATGGCCCCACATGGCCCCACATGGCCCCG